>NW_015173700.1:236511-239788 GCF_001447785.1 Gekko japonicus | reverse complement strand
TATTCCACTGAGATAAAGTAGTCTTGAGAACGGATCCGACCTTTTGTCCCAAAGTGAGCACTAAATTTCATAGGAGTCAAGAGATTTGCCTTCCTTCCTTTGTTCCGAACCCTTCACATGTGCCTATGGCACACCGTAGATGTATGGAGAGCGTTAAAATACTACATCTCCAGAACAGCTGAGCTTAGACACACAGACTCTGTGTTCATTAACATTTCTCCACCTCATACGGGGAAGAAAATGTCTAACTCGGCCATAAGCTCCATCATCAGGACATGCATAGCCGAGGCGTACAAGAGTCTACACATCAAGGTTCCTGATGGCATCGCGGCCCATTCCTTGCGTAGTGCAGCTGCCTCAGCGGCTTTTGCTAATAGGGCTTCTGTGGAAGAAGTTTGTAAAGCGGCAACCTGGACGTCCCTGTCTACTTTTATCAGACACTACAAGATCAATGTCTATGATTCTGCAGATGCAGCCTTTGGACGCTGTGTTCTGCAGTCGGTCCTGTCGGCGGAGGACGTCCTCCACCTCAGAGGGAGAACGACCATTGGTTACTCACCGTGAAGGGTCCTTCTCCTCTTAAGTCTGGAGGACATCTTGGCCCTCCCGGGGTTGTCACTCTTCCATGGGTCACCGATTGCATTTGGCCTGTCACAACATACAGAGAGAGTGAGATCAACTTACCTGAAGGTGTTTTCAGAGAGGAACGGCATTCGACTTGCCCTTGCAGTAGCCTTGTTTGCATATACTGGTTAGAAGGAGGTCCCTTCTCTTACCTCTTTCCTCTCGCCTTTTACTTGTCCTGTTACTTCTTGTTAAGATTAATGTTATGCTGTTGGTTTTTTTGAGTTCTTCCTGTATCATAGTTCTGTACTACATTCCTTTTGGGAGCCCCAAAACTGAGCCAGGGGTGACTCCCACCACAGGAAACAGGAAGAAGTTGAACTTAGTCCTGCCTCCCTGAAGATGGATGGGAATCACCCATACAAGATGTCCTCCGGACCTCAGAGGAGAAGGACCCTTCTCGGTGAGTAACCAATGGTCGTTCTCCTGTGATGTCTTTCTGATAACATGCTATGTCTTATTTCCTCTCGCAAGCCAAATGGCCTGACCATTTGGCCAGAGAAACTTTATAACCATGCCATATAACCACACATTCTTTCACACCTCTAAGTGGAAGAGGCAGACCTGATGGCTCCTGGCTCTGCCTCACATTCAACAAGTCATGTAGGTGATGGAGAAGCTAGAAGCTGGGTTGCCTGACTGCAGGAGGAGTTCCTAAACTTCTGGCCTATCCCCACATGCAGCTGTGACAACCAACAATTGGGCACATCCCCTGTCCACTCGTGATTGGCTGCAAGGCCACGACTAATCATGACTAGATGGGTGTAGAATTGTTTGATCCCAATGAGAGAGAGTCTCTGCTCCTGCTCTCTCTGCTTGTTTTATTGCACCTGGAAATGCTGCCTCGTGAGAGACAAAGAGTCGCTTTGCGAACTGGAGCACATGGGTGCAAAGATGGGATTTCTCTTCAAAATCCCTTGGTGTCTAATTGGACTGTATACCTTGGACACTCTTGGAATATAGACACTTCATTGGTACTAATGAATATTTTTAATGTGTAGTTAAGGAAAATTGCCCTAGCTTTTGTTATTTTGTAATCTCTGGTAGTCTATGCTAATCTCTGTACTGAATAAAAATTATTCTTAATTCTGAATGGTCTCTGATGTTGTGCCTGAATTCCAAGTCTAACTCTTGTGCCTTCTGCTCACCATATAAGCTACCTCATCTCTGGGAATGAGTTGCTAATGTGTTAAATTCCAGATACCAACTGAGAGTTTGAACCTCTAATCTCAGGTTGGGGGGAACTACTGTAGAGGTTCTGGTGGCATATTGTTCTGAAAACCAGAGAGGATATAGTCAATCTCGTGGTTTGTTGTTTAATGTACTGAAAAGTACAAGATTCCCTCCCATCCCTGGACTGGCCTGGGTGGGCAATCCTGTACAATAGGTTTTTGCATCGGTGCCCTGCCATGGGCCTTTCAGAGCATGGTTCATCCAGTGTCAGTATGGTGTCAGTATGCCTGAGATGGGGCAGCTGCCAGGGCCCAGGGCTTCTGTTTCAGAAGGTGGGAGTTGCTGATGGCGGTAAGCAAGACCAGTAGGAGGTTTTGCAAGCCGGCAGGTGGGAGGCATGAGGGTGTGTGGCAGGGAAGGAGGGCACAAACAGGGGCCTGGTAGTGAGGAGGGGAGGGGTGGCCCTGAGGATTCTTTGGCTAGCCCCCCCCCCCAAACCAGGAACCAACACTGGGTTGGCCCGTTATGAGTAACGACGCTGTGAATTAGATGAACTATTGATCTGATCCAGTTGGACTGCTCTTGACTTACCTTGTATGTTAGCAGAGCCACAGTGAAGGTGAGTTGGCTAGAGTGTGGTAACAGTTGCCTAATCATAGGGGTTTGCGGTTTTAGGATACCTCTTGTAATAGTCCTGTCCCACTGCCCAAGGGTGAGAACTTAATGACAGCCATTTCCAACGTGAAGATCTGCATCCTAAAGGCAAATGTTTGCCGGAAGAACTGTACAGAGGTGAAGCATGAGCAATAATTATCATTGCATTAACTTCAGCAAAAAATATTCAGATGTCTTAGTAACCCTGTTTTGAAGTACGGTCTCTTTGTCATCAGATGAGTCAGGTAAGACCTCCTTATGTTAGAGCAGTGATGGCGAACCTTTTAGAGACCGAGTGCGCAAACTGCGACCCAAAACCCACTTATTTATCGCAAAGTGCCAACACGGCAATTTAACATGAATACTGAGGTTTTACTTTAGAAAAAGCAACTCATACATTAACTTAAGATGATCCAAACAAAGTAAGGAAAGCAATCCCAAATGCTTTCATTTACTTAAAATTATTTGGCAGAGAATTCGACACTTTAATGATTGACTGGGCCTGGCTGGGGCAATGGCACGCATGCCCACAGAGAGGGCTCTGAGTGCCACCTCTGGCACCCGTTCGCCACCACTGTGTTAGATAAAATTTAATAGGAATCTTAACAGGTTGTCCTGCATGGGTTTTTTTCTGTCTGGAATTTAAATGCATTTTAATTCTATAACCTGTGGTAAGAATCTGAAATGCCTTTAGAATCTGTGCAGTGCGAGCTTCCGGTTTATGGCGACACACAGGCAAACACATCTCCTGGATGTCCTGGGGATGTAAACTGCACACCAGCATGTGGGAGGGGGACCGACGAGTCTCAAATCCCCCCCCCCGGAG
>NW_015173700.1:214510-235996 GCF_001447785.1 Gekko japonicus | reverse complement strand
CCTTGGTAAAAGGCTCCCAGCCAGGGGGCTTTTGAGGGGTAACCAGTGGCCAAAAGCCAGAGAATTGAGGCGCCCCTCTGCCCTGAAGGTCCTGCCGCTGAGTGACTGCATGGTATGAGTGCTGCTGACCGGGACAAGTGTTGGAGATCGGGCGAAATAAATGATGACGAGTGAGGCCGAATGGCCAATAACGAACTGTGAGTCGGGTTGAAGCGAGCATGAAGATATAAAAAGAAGCTGCCCCCCCTAAAGAGCGATGGGAAAGCGAGCGGGAGAGGGGGGAGGGGTCCCTCCCAAACGCATAGAAGGTCCCTCCCAAACACGGAAGGAAAGAGGGGGGAGTGGAAAAATAAGCGACTAAAGCTGTTTTAAGAGACTTACCAGAGTGTGGAAAAGCGTTCAGGCAAATATCAGAGCCTTTAGCAACTTTTTTGAAAAGTAAACAAATCCAAAAAGATGGCGGGGAAGAAACCGGAGAAAGAGAAGCTGTTGAAATCGAACATCCACCAGTAGTTATCTTATGCATTCCAGCACAGAAGCAGGATAGTAGAAACAAGCCAGGTGCAACAGGGTAAGGATATGTACACAGAGGTCACAGAAAACAGAATGGCAGCTTGCTGACACAGATGCAACTGATTCAATCGTTAAAAGCAACAGAGCAAATGGGAGAGAAGGTGAAGGAAATGGACGTCACTACTAAAAAAGTTAAGAAAAAGGTGCAAAAGATGGAAATGAAGCAAGCTATGGAAGAGTCAAAGCTTTTACAGCTACAAATGGATAAAGCAAATTTGGTCCTACGGTTTCAAGGGGTCCGGGAAATTGAAGGAGAGAATCTGAAGCAACGGCTGAGTGAAGCAATAGCCCCAATGACAGATTTAACAGCGGAATACCTTTGCAGCGAGATGGATGTGGTCCACAGGTCCTATTCATCGTACATCAAGAAAAATAATCTGCCTGGGGAAATAGTGGTCAGATTCTTGAAGAGACATGTGAGAGATGCTATTTTGAAAGCAACTTCGAGAACACCCTTGAAAATTGGGGGCAATAATATCAGGATTTTAAAAAACATTCAATTTGACAGAAAACAGAAGAGAAAGAACTATAAAGAATTAATCCTTTTCTTACAAACAAATGGCATCAGTTACAGGTGGTTAACCCCAGAAGGCGTCATTTTCAAGCTCAACAATAAAAAAGAAAAGATTGACTCTGTTTTTAAAGCACATGAATTTCTGCGGACACAGCTAGGGGAACCAGAAAAGGGCAAAGGGGAGGAAAAAGAAAGCAAATCTGATGGCGAGTTGGGCTCGGGGTCTTCGGATGAGGACTCACTCTCTGAAAAGGGGGCGGCTGCCCCCCAAAGCTCATATAAATTGAGGATTAGAAAAGATAAGAATAAATAAGGGCTGAAGGACTCTGATTTGTGCCTGAAAAAATGTTTAAATAACTTGGGGATGCTCTGGGAATTTCTTTAAACAGTTAAAGGGATGGTTAAACGATAATTAATCTAGCATAACTGACTAAATTCATTGTATTATTAGTAGCTTTTTGAAAATAGCATGGTGTTAAGCTGATGTATTGATCTCCTACTCTTGGGTTTTTAGTTAGTTGTGGGTCTTTTTTATTTTTTCCCTAGATGTAGTTCCCTTTCCCATATTTTCTGTTGTAGTTTTGTAGTCTGAAAAAAAATTCAATAAAAACCTCTCCCCAGGGGGATTGGGGGAAAAAAAGAATCTGTGCAGTGTAGTGGACAGGCTATGATCAGCTATTTTTGAGGAGAAGGAGCTCACTCTTTTCCTGCCTACTTCCTCCAAAGCAAACTACTAGCACTTCCTCTGCATACACTGCTTTTGCAATAGGTGATGATGAGTGGTGTCTCTTGTATTAACCCAGGCAGGGTTGGCCCAGGGTCCTCTGGCTGCTGATCCTTAAAAGATGATTGAATTTGATATGAGGGGAGCTGGGTTGAAATCCTAGGGTGTGTTATACTCAGTGGGTGAGCTATACCAGTTACCATGTCAGATCCTAATCTATCTTGTGGGGTGGCTGTTGGGGTTTGATGAGCTGCCGTATGCTTCTTGGTGAAACGGGTAAGAGAGAAATGTGATTTAAACAATGGTATCTGGATCAGTGAACCGAGCTTGTGTGCTTTGTATTGGAAAGCAGTAAAAGTGAAATTCAAACCTGCTCCTTTGTGGAAATGTCTCCATTTCAAATTAGCATATGTGAAAGAAAGTAATGCATGTTTTGGCTCATTCATTGGTATTGGGGGCTTTTTTTGGCTGCAAAACTTTTGTTGTTTTGCCCTTTGGGAACATAGAGATTAAGAATCCTATTGCTGCATAAAATGCATCTTGCTGAGAGATCTTCTTAGTAAGCCCAGCTGGCTGTTGGGGAGTCTTATGTTTTTGTTTTGTGTTAAGTAAGCAGTGCTTTGTCATTTAATGCACCATGTCCATAAATGAAACCAAACACTATAATCTACTAATTTCTGGGGGAGGCATTATGTAATCAGCCTAGTAGAAGAGAAAATGTAGAAATAATACTAGTGGGATGTGAACTGATATATATTAAAAAAAACCTTTTATTGTATTTGCATAAGCATTTTGCCACTGTTTGAATTTTCCTATGGAGTGGGCAACTCCATATAAGAGTTTGTGCTGTCCTGTAAATTAACAAAAATGCTGTGTCTGATCTAAGTTCTAGATAGCTGGAATGGTTTTCCGTTGACTTGTTCATTATTTTGACTGTACCCTTACTTTAGAAGGAGCTGTGGTGGCTCAAGTGGTTAAGACGCTGAACTGCAGGCTGGAAGGTCAGTAGTTCAGCAGTTCGAGACCCGAGTGCCGCATGACGGAGTGAGCTCCCGTCTCTGGCCCCAGCTCCTGCCAACCTAGTAGTTCAAAAGCAAGAAATTGCAAGTAGATAAATAGATACCGCTTCGGTGGGAAGGTAACAGCGTTCCGCGTGCCTTGGCGTTTAGTCATGCCAGCCACATGACCACAGAAACAGCACTGGCTCTTTGGCTTGGAAATGGAGATGAGCACCACAACCCTACAGTCGGATTCGACTGGCTTTCGAGCAAGGGAAACCTTACTTTAGAAGGAAAATGTAGTTAAAACTAAGTAGTGCTTGATGGTGAAATACCTCCATCAAGTACGTGTTGCTTTCCCTATGTATGGTTCCTCATGTGCCCTCTTTCTTCTGCCACTCAGAAATGGTGTTGCTTCCCAGGGACTCTTCCTGGTTAATATTCTTATCTAAAGTCCTTGTTGTTGAGACTTTCTGTGAAAGTATTCCTTGCTGCTTCTGTTTATCTGTTGTGCTTCATCTGAACATTTGCCATGATGTTTGTATCCTTTTGGTGCTGGCAGTGTTGTAATAAACGAGACAGAAACTGATATGTAAACTCTTGTTAGTCTGGGAGCATTTACAAATTCTTGTTTGTTGATTCTTAATGTAAACCCCAATTCGATTGTATCAGGAATTTTTTTTTTTTAAATTCTGCTCAAGGGGCTCCGCAGGTTCTACATTTTGATCTTCTGTTCTGGCACTCACCGATGACCATTTTTTTGTTGTTCAACTGCAAATGTAGGTGTCAAGTTTGAAAGTGGACCTAAATGTAATGATCATTCACTCCGGTTTATTAAACTTACTACCATTTGTTATTGTTATAGGGTAGTGTGGTTGCATTTTTACACCAGACTCCTCTGTACATGGTTCTATTAATGTTTGAACCTAGAAGATCATGTTGGAGGAGGTACAGTCCAGCAACAGGTTTATTTATTTAAAATCTGAGTATCTTTAAAGTTTGAAAAGGTTCTCAAGGCAACCTATAAAAATTATATCCTAGAAGGCTGCTAATTGTGTGTTTTGCTCCTGAGGCTTCTTGGATTCATACATCTAGGACTGCAAGCTGCTCTTCAAAAAGTGAAGCCATTGGACTTCTGTGTTCCATTTGTGGGGGCAGGGGGGGGGTCGTCAGCAAGTTCAGAACTCAGGGGTGTCAAACTTGGACACTTCTGAACATTATTTGTCACTGTCCTGTACATTAATAGGTCCTGTACAGAAGAGGTGTCCTTAGCTCCAAGTACATGCTGGAAGAATTGTGTAGCTCCATGTGACATTTTAAGGAACGGGAAACTAGGAGGCCTATATGTGCTTGTAAGCCAATAATCTACTTGGCACAAGCTTAGAGGGAAGGCATTGACATCCTCCCACTCTAATTTTTTCCTTATTGTAGATATTTTGTAGAGCATCTGTATTATAGCTGCCTTTTCCTTCTTGTCAGAATTAAAACAAGTTGTAATTAAATCCATGTTGTCTACAAATGGCCTAGAGTCCCTTTAAAAAACACACAAAAAGCCCCCAGAAGTCACAGTCTAAAGATCCGATGAGCTGCTATAGCACTGATCTACATTTCCCATAAGTTTCTCTTTTTCTATTAATACTGCTTGGAGTATTTCTGTTGAAGAAGCATAGCAGTCTTCTCAAGAGTATACCTTTTTTCTTTTGCTGCCCCAATCCCTGCCATCCCTACTAAGAGTATTTTAAAAAACTGTTGTGTCATCTTGCCTTACAAATAACATCTTAGCCTCATGGGCAGCATGAAATAAAATGCTCTGCACAGTGTCAGGTAGGCATGGCCACTTCACTTACCGACTGCATTACTTCTCAAGTCATGCGTCTCTGAAGATTAGATCAATGCATTACCTAATAAGATGTTTAAAAACATTTTCACGATTTGCTGACACAGGGTAATGATGAGGTAAAGTAATAGATTTTTATACTCTATCTTAGAACACACTACTGCGGCATTGGCAATCATTTTGTTCTCATGTGGAATTGGCTACTGCAGTGGTGCATTGCAGCAAACTGATAAAATCACTACACTGAATGAGAATATATATATATATACGCATGTATGTTGTATATATTCCTTAAGCAAGGTTCTGAAAGGAGAGTAACTTGGAATTCGAAACTGTTTTCCATCTTTCTCTCATCTGTTGAAGAGAGAAGTTCCTCTTTGGGTACCCAGGGACCCAGCTACCTAGCCATTATTTACACATATGTTCATGCAGTGTCAGGGGTTCTTCACTCAAATCATTCCTAGAGGAGTTGGTTTTATTGAACCTTTTAAACAATATGTTCATAGTTCCCAGTGCACTGGAGTAATTTTTGTACCCATGAGAGTTAATTGTGAAATTTGAGCCTGTACTAAAGATGACTGGTTTTTCCTCTAAGGTAAATCTGGTACATTTGTGTTGATGCAAACAAGTATTTCAAATAACATATCTCCTCATTATACTCCCTCTGTGACTGTATATTAGGCTGTGGGATTTTTAAAAATAAATAGTGTAAGAAACATAGCCTTGGAGTGCATTTTCTTTGTATGCCTTTTTGGTTTTTTAAAATATTTTAGTATATTTTTCAGTGGTAGCGGAACTAAAGTTCACTAAGGAATTGGACCACTTTAGAGTGAGTTTCTAATCTTGCAAATGTAGCAGCTCTTCAGAGAGGGCATAGGACCATTGATCTGTTTTCACTACCTTCTCTACACAATTCACCGTGTGGCAGTTTCTGGTGGTGCACATTGGAACCAGTGAACCAGTTTGCATCTTTACATGCATTTGCTTCTGCTACTCCTGGGGATGGTCAGAGAACCATGCAGGGCAGTGAACCTTCACCATAAGGATTACTAGGATTCTCATTCAACCCATTCTGGCTTCTCAGAGCTGCTAGATATTCTCCACACATTTGAAGCATTGGTTTTAAAATAAATTTTATTAACATTTTGTGTACAAATCAACATATCCAATAGGAAGGTCAAGATACAAACAAAGCTGTTACCAACCATAACTAACAATGTTACATTTGAAGCATTGGTAGTCAATACCAGTTGAAGTATTGGTATTCGCTGGTATTTGTTCCCCACCACCACCAAAAAGCCTGCATTCCCAGGAAAGTTGTTGGATTCTGTGATATTGCTGTGCTTGCACAGAATTTATGAATGCCCACAGCTCTGACTATGAGTCGTCTGGAATACCTAAACCAAGCATAATCTTATTGCTGCTACTTCCATTCCTCCATTGTGTTCCTGGTATGCTTGTGAATATGGTTAAAAAAGGAAAAGGCAAACATGTAGGAGAAAATGAGTCTCCAACTCCTTCAAGTGAAAGAATGATCCCCCTCGTGTATCATTTGCCTTAACGTTAACATCTTCTGTATGTAGAATGGCATACTGTGCTTGCTGCCTCATTTGTAACATTGGGGATTTTTTTTAAAATCCAGAAATAAATTTCTTAGTTGACTTAAAATTCCAAATGCAAAAAAAAACAAAAAAAACACACACATAAAAGCACAGTTTAACGCCGAATTTATCATGGTCTCCTTGGCAAACTTTTCAAAGTATTTACTTTTTCAAATGGACTATCATATAGCACATCTGTAAAGGTAAGTTCAGTAAAAGTTGTTGAAAACTAAGCTTTCCATTCCTGTTTGGTCTTGGGTGGCTAGTGTGGTGTAGTGGTTGGTTAAGAGTGGCAGCCTCAAATGGAGAAAGCTAACCTGGTCCTCCGGTTCCAAGGGGTCCCTGAATCTAAAGATGAGAATCTAAAACAATTTTTGAGCGATGCATTAGCTCCAGTTACAGATTTAAAAGCAGAATACCTTATAAGCTAAATGGATGTGGTCTATAGGGCCTATTTCGTCTATATCAAGAAAAATAAACTGTCTGGCGAGATAGTAGTTAGATTCTCGAAGAGACACGTGAGAGATTCAATCCTGAAAGCAACTACAGGAACACGCTTGAAAATTGGAGGCAACACAATCAGGATTTTAAAAGACATCCCATTTGAAATAAGGAAGAAGAGGAAAAAGTACAAAGATTTAATCCTTTTTTAACAAACAAACAGCATTTCCTACAGATGGTTAACCCCAGAAGGCATCATTTTCAAACTGCAGGACAAAAAAGAAAAAAATTGACTCTGTTTCCAAAGCACGTGAGTTCCTGAGATTGCAACTGGGAGAACCAGCTGAGGACGCTAAAGAAGAAGATGACAGCAAATCTAGCGGTGAACTGGACTCTGTCTTCCGGCGAGGATTCAGCTTCAGAAAAGGGGGCGGCTGCCCCTAAACGAGAATACTAATTGAGGATTAGAAAAGATAAAGCAAAGTGAAGGCTGAAGGATTCTGAATGGTGCCTTAAAACATGTGATATAAATGATGCTCTTGGGGTTTTCTTTAAACAGTTAAAAATGGTTAAAAAGATAAATAATTTAGCTTAATCGACTATGTTCAATGTAATGTAAGCATTTTAGACTAACACTTATATAAGCTGATGTAATGATCTTCAAAAAAAAAAAAAAGAAAGAGTGGCAGCCTCTAATCTGGAGAGCCAGGTTTGATTTCCCACCTCTTGGCATGAAGTCTGCTGGGTGGCCTTGGGCCAGTCACTGTTCCCTCAGGACTCTCAGCCCCACCTACCTCACAGGATGTCTGTTGGGAGAAGAAGGGAAGGCGATTGTAGACTCTTTTGAGACTCCTTAGGGTAAAGAAAAGTGCAGTATAAAAACCAATTCTTCTTCTCATAGTGTCTGAAGGATCCCTGGTTGTTCCAGGGAGTTTATGTGAGTGGTTGCTGTTCTGATGATGTGACCAGTGCTGTTTAGGTACACTGAATCGTATAAATGGTTTTTTGGTTGTATCCCATCTAAGGGGTAAAGAAGTAAACTGCATTGTTGATTGTGTATAGTTGGGGCTGTTAGGAGTTCAGTTTTAAGTGCTCTGTTGCAGTTCTGTGGCATTTCCTTAAAACCTCTGAGTATTGTGAAGCTGAATGTTGGTAAATAGTTTTTAAAACTCCCAACTAATGATTCGCAAGGGGCTTCTGGCTGTCCGCCTTCCGTGTGACTTCTTTCTGGCCAACTTGAGATTTTTGATCAGTCACAATTTTGTGAAAAGAATGGTAGTTGCCATTAGGATTTCAAGGTAGCTGTGTCTTAACAAGTAATGATTCTTCTGAGCAAATAGCTTGCCTGACCCACATTTCAGTGTACCCTATGACACAATTGTTTGTGGGCTAGTGCTTTTTTAAAAATTGTACTTTTCTGCAAGGCTGAGAAATGGCCTATCAGGACAAATGGTAATTGCCTGCCCGCTTGTCTTGTCAGTCTCTCCATAGCTACTGAACAGCTGCTGTGACATCACAGAATGTTCTTGAATGTTCAAATTTACATACAAATGCTGTGGACAATAGAACTTTTGCATATGATCAAGGAATATTCTTTGTGGGGAATTCTTAGTAAATTCTCTCTGGGACCTTAACACTGTGTTTTGTCCATTCCTACCCACGGTCTCTACTTGAGAAGTTCTTCTCCTACCCTGATACTTGTAACTTATTTTGGTACATCTGAAATCTAAGAGTATCAAAAAGAAACTTTTTATATAGCTTTTTTGTGACTACCGTTAACAAAGGAGTAGTTTTTAGAATGACTTAGTGTATCATCTTTAATTGGATAAGAAGCTTCTACAACTGAACAAGGAACTAAATTGCCAGTAGTTAGAACTGTTGTCACATCAGCACTCTCCATCATAGAAGCTGCACATATATTGCTTGTGTCAGCCCCAGAGCCACAATTACACATCAATTTGTCATAAGATTTTCATCATGTGTGTAGATAATTGTCAGAGTTTCGTTCATATTTAAAAATCTTTAAAGCAGATGTTTTTTGGGGGTCATAAGTGGATCTGTTAACTAGATTTTGTGTTCCTTTGGAAACTTGATTTGTGTGAGATGCACAAATCAAATCTAGGTATAAATTACCTAAGTTTGTAAGTGGTGGTAAGCTTCACGCCTGTCTTTAATACCCCATAACGTTTCTAAAATCCAAATGTCCAAGCCAGAGTAAAAAGTTAAATTGTTAACATCTGGCTTTCGTGGAATCCTGCCAAATGGAAGAGAAGGTGGGACTCTAAGGCTTTTCAGTGGATTATATACATACTACGGAATAAGAGATTACCAGTATATATTAATAAATCCAGTTTCCAGTGGTGTTTCACTGTGTAGCATCTCATGAAGAAACGGAATCCGGGGAAAAGATCTGTAAATGGTGGTGGGCTCAGTTCTTGCAGCCTTTTGTTGAGTTCTCTAGGTAAATGGCCTATGATATGGGGGGGGGGGAGGAATTAATCCTGAAGCATCCTAGACATTGGAGCCAGAAGAATTAGCTTCCACCCTACTGCTGTCTCCAGATGCACCTTTTAAACTTTTTTTCTGTGGAAATAAATGGCAGCTGTTCACTTGTGGGGGGAAACCTGAAATCATATTTGGCCAAAGTTGCAATGGTGAGAAAAATCACTGTCTTGGCCATTACAAGCTTCATGGAGTATATGCATGTACTTCTGTGCAGAGTCGCTGCTTGTTAATTCCCACAGAGCCATTGTTACTGACACTTTACTTGTTGGGAGGGGGGAGAGCATGTATTGCTGTCATTCAGTGTAAATTGGAGTTACTGGCTTTTAAAAAATTATCAAATGGTGTGCCGGGAGGTCTTTCCAGCCTTTCATGCTTGCATTAAGAGTAGAAGGAGTCCACTTCGTTTTAAAGTTAAACAGGCTGTATGATGACAGTCTTTATCAGTTTATCCATTTCAGCAGTTTCCAAATCATAATGAAGAATCATTTTCTAATTACAAGTATTAATGAGCTTTCGACTTGTTTTGCTTCACCCAAGATAGTTTGCTGTAGCACATACATGGGTAAATCACCTCTTTTTCATGCCGAAATTTGCAGGGTCAGTCTCTGATGCGGGGGGGGGGGGAAAAAAAGCCATATTGTATTTATGATCTATTGTTGATCATCCTCAAACATCCAAAGCATACTTAAAATTTAAGCTGCCTCCTGTTCATTTTCTGCTTATTGTAACTGTCTACAGACTGCATAATATTGAAATGAATGTATGGCCATAAAATGATCTCTGTGTTCTGTTTCTAAGTCAGCATTCTTATTTGCCATGGAAATTGTTGCTTTGCATGTGTTTCTGGTATTAAGGTGTTGTAAAATTCTAGGTTAATTTGTTTTATTTGTCAGACTTACATGAAATATGAGTTTTCATAATACTAGGTGTATGGAGGTGCTTTCAACTTAAATTCATATTTGTGTACTCAAGGCTTGGATTAAACTGATCGAATGTTTCCCTGATGATTTATTGATCAGATGAACTTGGCATTTGAGTGGAGCCCAGAAAGCCTGTAGCTTATTCACTTGAAAAGGATGCAGCCTTAAAATTTGAGCAGATCTGTTTCACTTTCCTTGTTAAATGGACAAAGCAGAAAAGAATTTCATCTTACTATTGTATATCATGCTTTTCTGCACATTAACATCTCTGTGGCTTGAGAGAACCTTCTTCAGATTGGCTATAAGGCAAACAGATCCACAGAGGATGCCATCAACACTACTCTGCATACTGCTCTGTCACATCTGGAGCAGCCGGGGAGTTATGTGAGGCTGTTGTTTGTGGATTTTAGTTCTGCCTTTAATACCATCCTCCCAGATAGATTAGTGTCCAAATTGGAGGGCCTTGGACTCTCCAGCTCCATATGTTTCTGGATTTTGAACTTTTTGACAGCCCGCCCCCAGAGGGTTAGAGTAGGGTCCTATATGTCCACAGCCCTTACCCTTAATACCGGTTCTCCACAAGGCTGTGTATTGAGCCCCTTGCTCTATACCCTCTACACACAGGATTGTACCCCCACCCACCCCAGTAACACCATCATCAAGTTTGCTGATGACACCACTGTGGTGGGGCTCATCTCTGGGAATGATGAGTCTGCTTATCGGGACGAGGTGGAACGGCTTTGTGTTTGGTGCAGGGAAAATAATTTGATCCTCAACACCACCAAGACCAAGGAATTGGTAGTGGACTATAGGAGGAACAAAACGGACATTCAGCCACTGTTTATTGGTGGAGAACGTGTGGAGAGGGTGGCTACTTTTAAGTTTTTGGGAGTGATTATTGAGCAGAACTTGACTTGGAGCACTAACACCACTGCTCTGGTGAAGAAGGCCCAGCAGAGGCTTTTTTTCCTCAGACTTTTAAAGAAAAATAACTTGAGTGAGAAAATACTGATGTCTTTCTATCGCTGCTCAATAGAGAGCATTTTAACATACTGCGTCTGTGTCTGGTTTGCCAGTTGTACGGCTGTGGAGAGGAAAGCACTCCAGAGAGTTATCATCACAGCCCAGAAGATTATTGGCTGTCCTCTCCCACTCATGGAGGAATTGTATAGTTCTCGATGCTTGAAAAAAGCAAAGAACATTTTGCAGGATTTGTCACACCCTGAACACTCCCTGTTTGAACTGCTGCCTTCGGGATGGTTGTGTGAGTGTATATGAGTATGCTTGTAGATCACCGAATGATTGCACCTTAATTTCGTTGTACTATGTACAATGACAATAAAGTTTATTATTATTATTATTATTATTTGTTTGGGTGGCCAATGAAACAGTGATCTGACGGGGGCTGTATGTTATCCTAAAATAATAGTATAGTTAAATTAGTATAGTTGGTAATTATTTGGATTTATTCAAGTACTACAAACAAGAGTTGGGTAGGAGGAAGAACAAGCTTGGAAATGTGCTGTATCGTGGAGAATGATGCAAAGTTGAGTAGGAAACTTCGCTGTAGTTTTCAGTGTGGCTCACTTTTAAAGGCAGAAACAAGGTGAATTTTTCCTAATGCAAGACTGTAACCCAGAGGTATTGGCTGTTTGTAACGAGCATCTTTCCTTTACGTTGCAGGCAAAGTCGTGCATCTGTCACATGTGTGGTGCCCATCTGAACAGACTTCATTCTTGCCTGTACTGTGTCTTCTTTGGCTGTTTTACAAAGAAACACATTCACGAGCACGCGAAGGCAAAGCGACACAACTTAGGTAAGCTGTCTTCCTACAGTAAAGCAGCTTGTTTACTAAGGTCTGATCTCTATAATATGGAAAGTATGACGTTCAGATCAGATGAGCCCAGACAGCCTGTTTCTTCAGGCCATTGAGAACATCTCTTGCAATCATCTCATTTTTTTCCTAGTAACTTTGCAGCTCAACTGTAATTGTAGCCTTGATTCATAGAGGCCAGGTTGACCATTCTCAGGCAATAAGACACAATTGGCAGTCTCCTACTGGGTCAATGAGTGGCGACTCCTGGATTTCTGTTGTATTGCAGAGTCCCCTTAGGAATCATGTAGGATGGTTGTGTTCCTCAGGCTTGCACTTTGAAAGCTTGCATCTGATTGTTTTGACAAAATGAGCAAGCACTTCAATTCCACTTAATCTTGAATGGCAATTTGGTGTTTTTCAAACGGTATGACTTGGCACTAGGGGTTTGCAAAAAAGAAAAAACAACCTGGTATTTTTCAGGTTTGAGTATATTAAACCTGAAAAATATCGGTATTTCCCAATATTCCCATTCCAATACCGGTATGGTATTCAGATTTGGTAAATATTCAGGAAACCTGAATTTTTTTTGGCTCCATTATACTTTATGGGGACCTTTATAGTCAGTGATCCTCATAGGGTTTAATGGAGAATCGATCAGGGGGTATCTGGGGTGGGGTGGGGGCTGTTTTTTGAGGTAGAGGCATTAAATTTGCAGCATAGTTGCTGGTGCCTCTCTTCAAAAAAACCTCCAATTCTCAAAAAGATTGGGCCAGGGGGTTCAATTCTATGGGCCCCCAAAGAAGGTGCCCCCATCCTCCACTGCTTTCAGTAGAGGGGGGAAAGGCATTTAAAGGGGTCATGGTCCCTTTAAATGCCTTCTCCAAGCTGTGCAACTCCATGGCAAATGAACTCTGAAGGTGTTTAAAGGGCTCACAGTCCCTTTAAACACTTCCAACCAGTGCGTTCACCTGGAAGGCATTTAAAGGGACTGCCGAGCCCTTTAAATGCCTTCGGAATTCACTTGCAGTGGAGTCGCATGGCTTGGAGAAGGTGTTTAAAGGGACTGCGGTCCCTTTAAATCCCTTTAAGTTTGGCTATCTGGTGGTCCCAAAAATCCCAAATATTTTCGGGATTTTCTGGGCTTGGCCATTTCAGATAACCGAAATTAAACCCCATCAACAACTGCCTTAAAAAAATACCGGTAAGGTATTTACCAGGGGGTTTTTTTTGGCTTGGTTTATGCTGAATGCATACCCCCTACTTGGCACCTAAATCAAAATGGCAAGTGGTATCTTATCCTAGTAGACTTTCTTCCCTCTTTAAACACTCAAATCCTTTTTTCATGAGAAGGGAGCAAGACAGACGTGGTTGCTCACTTATGATGACCATATAGTTCCACATGGATACGTGCATTATTTTTCCATACTTCTGTATATGGTAGACATTGACTGTAGAACCTCCTTGTAGGTGTTTTGAGTTTTAAAAATGGATTTTGACTGTCATGTATTTACTTCGTTAGTTATAAACTTTGCACCTACTGCATCACCTTCCCAGACTTGTCAGATGCTCAGCCTGATAGGATTCAGCAAACAGTACGTCATCTTCTCTTATCAATATATATGCCAATGTCCTTTAAAAAAATATATAGTCCCTTTTAGTCTTGATATACACATCTTGAGAAGACATAATGGGAGATAGTTCCAACCAAGATATTTGTATTGCTCGCCTGTAGACCTTCGTTGCACATTAATCAGATGCCTTATCTGTGCTTCTGTGCTAACACTCTGTATCTGTTTGTCAAACTTTCTGCCTTCAGAGAACTCTTTCTGTTAAGTTTGTTTGGGAAGGGATCTATAATGCACACCCTCATCTCAACCCTGTGCTGGCCAGGCCTTTAGGACTTGGTTGTTGCCCTTATGAACTGTGTGGCTGGCCTAGAACGCACACTACATTTACCTGTGGCTGCACAGTCCAGGGCTTTGCAGTGATGTTCAGGCGGCTTTCAAAGATCCTTGCCTGCACTTTCTGATCTTCCCATTGAGAAACCTCCGATCAGCTTCTGAGAAGGTCCTGGGTTCCTCGGACTGCTCTTCAAAAAGCATTGTTGTTAATAGTATTGGTCAGGAACAGAAAGAACCGAAGATGGGAACTGTCACTGAATAAGCAGCTTAAAAGAAGTAGTTCAGACTTGCCCAGAAATAATTAACTCATACTTTCTTTCACTACTGTTTGGTGTTGTCTTATGTAAAAATTTTGTCATCGGGATGTGAGGGAGAGAAAAGCAACACCGTAAGGGGCTGAGAGAGTGGGAGGCAGGCAATGGCCCAATCACACAACTGCACCTGGCTCAGCTCAGACTCACCCTTTTCTACTTCCTTTCTCTTTTATTTTGCATATTTTGTGTCCGAGTTTGTGTTTTCAGGAACTTCTCCCCCCCCCCCCCCCCGTTCTCGTTCTCCGCCCATACGTTACTGGCGTATCCATTTATTATTTCAGTATTTAAATTAAAAGCGTTCTTGTAAAAGTAACGTTGTGTCTTATGAGCATAATAGTAGGAGGTCTGTCTGAGAAATGGGATTTGAAGCCAACAAATAAGGCTGATATTTGACATGGAAACAAGCAGCTAAAGCTATGCTGTTTGTTTGTGTGGTGAAAGTGATGGAGCTTGGCTCCAATGTGTATCCAGATTTCATGATTCATCAGATCCTAATTCAACTCATTTTCTGAAGATTTTCTTACCTACAGTGAATCATGATCTATTCCAGACACAGATGGAGACATTGTGCCCAGTGATGGAGCATATGCTTGGCTTGTAGAAAGCCTTAAATTCAGTCCATGGTTTCTCCAGTTAAAGGATCTTGAATAACAGGACTGCAAAAGACCTCTGCCTGTCACCCTAGAGAAACACTGCTGTTCAGAATAGACTGTTCGTACTAGAATAGTATTGTCAGAATAGATAGTACAGAACGGGTTACATGGGACCACTGATCTGACTGTGTATAAACTTTGTGTAAGCAGCCCTTATTCGCAAGACCTGAGCAAGGTTATTGATGATAGGACATTAATTTACAGGGTTGCGGTGAGTCAAAGGAGACTTGAGGGCACTGAACACACACACACACACACACACACAAACTTTGTATATTCCATTAAAATATTAGTGTTGTAATATTTTCAGCTGCAGAAAAAACCCGAGAGAGGCTGACACGGTGAATGCATAGGATTGAAGTCGGGTGATTAAGCATCAGCTGTAGAGTGTTTTGTTAGTTACAGGAGGTGAGCAAACACTGTGGGGAATGGCTGTTATCTGTTAAACATATATCTCAGAACATTGGCACGTATGGCATAGTCACTTATTTTAACAGTTGTGTTCAGGAAAGAAATTACTTTGCTATTAAAAAAAAAGGCTTAGTTTGCATATAACTCCAAGCTATATCACAGGCTTGAGAGCCAGTTTGTTGTAGTGGTTAAGAGTGGCAGACTCTAATCTGGAGAACCGGGTTTGATTCTCCAGTCCTCCACTCTAATCTGGGAGAACCAGTTTTGACTCCTGCAGCTGCTGGATGATTTTGGGCAAGCCATGGTTCTGTCAGAACTGTTCTCTCAAGGACAGTTCTGGAAAGAGCTCTCTCAGCCCCACCTACCTCATAGGGTGTTTGTTGTAGGGAGGGGAAGGGAAAGGAGTTTGTAAGCTGCTCTGAGGCTCTGAGTGAAGGGCAGGGTATAAATCCAACCTCTTCTCTTCTCTTCTTCTTCTTCTGAGGTGGGCTTGAGCAGGCCATTGTCTCTGACCTGACCTGCAAGGTTGTGACGTGGATGAAATGTGAGCACCTCGTTGATGCTGTCAACACCGTTATGAGCACCATTATATCACAGGCCCAAATATGCATATTTTAAATAGCAAATCACTGAAATGGTTCATGTCCAGGGTATATAACAGCATTATGTCTATTATCCTCATTTGGAGAGAAGGGGGGAAAATATATATTTTTTTGCTCTGAAGTGACTGAATGTTTTCATCTTATAGCCATACTCAGGGCTCTCACTGTATCCGAGGAAGGCCTCATGAAAAACAGGTTAAGTGTATGCAAATCTCAAAATGAACAGAAATTATTTTGAAGGACTGAGTGACTTTTGCTGAGCTAACATCCGTATCCATGGAGATGTGCAGAAACTGAAGCCCTAGACACCAAATGATGTTGCTTTAGCAGGAACAGCCACACGCATGCTGCAAAATGACGTCTTCACAGTAGGAATAGGCAACTGGGGGAGGGGTGGAGGTTAAATTCATAGCCCTGGCATAGCTCAATCCCCGCTCCCCTTCCCATGTGTCTCAAATACCTTTTATTTTGAAAGCTGAGATCTGGTCAAAAAGCAGATTCTTCCCTCACAAAGCGAACAAGCAACAGTGGCTATGGAACAGGTGTCTCCTTGAGCACCTCAGCTGCTGCCTTCTCAAGTCCAAGTTACGATGCAGGAGGATGGAAGCAAGCAGCTCAGATGCTCAAAGCCTGTAGCGCTGTTTATGCCCCAGAGGAGAAGCTTTCGAGTTTATTTGGGGCATCAGTATGAGGGCTAATGTTGCTGACCTCCATACCTTTTTCAGTCAGTCCCCCAGTTTGAATGGAATTGAACGTTAAATGTCCAGAAAGGTGTCCTTGAAGCAGGAATCTTACCAGCATCTTGTTTTATTTTTATGTATTTGCTTTTCGACAAAAGTTTTCCAAGCCACTTCCAAGATGGAAGACTATGTTAACATGACTGCTCTAAGCATCCTGTGGTGGAAGGGCTGGCTGCCGCAGTCAGATAAGCTCTGTCCTCCCGGCTCATCTGGAAGGTGGGAAAGTCCAGGGGATAGTGTGCCTGCTCATGGGATCTGACACCTCTCTGTTAAATGGTCAGGGGGCCACTGCCCTCTTGCCTTCGCTGGAAGAGGGTAGAACTCAGGGACGCAGTCGAGCAGAATGACTGTAAAAAGGGTTGGTTCTGTGTGCTTGTATTTGTTTAAAATTTCAAACTGAATGCTGCTATTTCAAGAAATGCTAGATCAGTTAGACTCGTAACACCCCCCATGTTTTGATTTCACTCCTGTGGTCATAAATCATGTCATTTTTGGACGTCTATGTTCTTACAATATTCAACAGATTGCATATGCAAATAATAAGCAACAATGATGCATCACTTTCCCTTCAGCTTTTTTTTTCTAAATTATTTTGCTTCCTTCATTGAGAAAATGACTACATCTCTGCTCAGACTCCTGGCCATTGCCACTGCAGTTTGCCTGGTTCTCTGTCAGAGGCCAAAGTCATGTCGATGGTCAGTTCAGGGTACCACCTGGCTACTTAGCTAACAGAATGTAAGAGCTGGGTATCATAGATATGCTGTCTCGGACTGTGGAGTGGGGCAGGCTTTCATAGCAGCTTCATATAGATATTTAATAGCTAAGAAAAACATCCATGCAAGGAAGCCCTCTGTGAGATGAATAGCTGCCCTCTGGGTCTGTTCTTGAATGAAAAGAACAAAAGCAAACAAAGGGCAAATCTTTTCATAGGAGAACATTATGGGGTAACATGGGACTAGCCCCTAATTATCTTTAACTCCAGTAATTGTCATGTGAACCAGCACATAATGGCTTAGATGAGACACAAGACAACAAGAGCAAACAGTAAGTAATTCTCAGAATATGTAAAGGTGTTCAAGGTATTGTGAAAGCTGAAAATTCCACAGGTGGTCCAGATTATCTGTGTTCTCAAATGCATAGATCACCACACAGCTCTGTTGCTTTGGGGCTTGTATAAGAACCATTGTGCCAGGCACGTGCTGTTTTAGTCAGTAAAATGACTTGGACATCTGCATCTGACTATCTGAACAATGAATAGCATAGTTATGTTGGTATTGCATGGAAAAATTAAAAGACGAATATTTCACTTGTAACCAACATGTACTTTTGTAAGAAGTTACAATGAAGAAAATATGAGTCCTGGGTACAACTGGATTCTGTGCATTGCTACATTTGTCTCTTCTGATTTGTAGGCCACACTCAGTTGTGTTCACATCCAGCTTTCACTGTGATCTGAGACTATACAAAAGCTACGTAATACCTTTCCTTAAGACCCACCAAAACGATACAAAGTGTGAGTGTCTTGCTTTCTCCAGAACACATAATCAAACTGGATGTTAACTTCTTTTTTTAAAGAGGGAGGGGAGAGGTGCTTCAGGAGTTTTCTTTGCTCCTGTTTGGAAAGTCCTGTAGAGTTCATAGCAGGTACTGCTAATCTTCTGGAAAGACAAAGGTGAACATAGTGGTCACCTCCATTGTAAATGTAAAAACCATTGTGGTGAAAGGTGTCTCCATTCTTCCCTTCCCTTCCTTACCTTCCAGCCTGGTGAGTTTTAGAGGACTTGGAAGATGATGTGCTGCTTTGTGTCACTTTAGTTGGTCTTAAAGATATTCCAAGGCTTTTGTGTTTGGATTTTGATTTATACCAGCACCAAGATATTCCAAGGCTTTTGTGTTTGGATTTTGATTTTTACCAGCATGGCTACCTGGAACTTCTGTAGAAACAGGTGTGTACATAGGTCTGTGACTTTTTTTAACAAGCATTGTTAAATCCTAAGTTTGTTTTTATGAGTGCTGGCTGTGTCTATATCTGTTTCCTTTACCGTCTAATAATACGATACATGTTGCTAACTTGAACTCTTGCACTGCTGGCTCTGATGGAAGCAAGCAGACAGCTTTGATAGATGGTACACTGACACCAAGAACTTGAAAGAATGCATGTCCTCCCGTGGAATCTGAGATCATCAGGGAGGCCCCTTTGTGGGTGCCATAATCTTCTGAGGTTAAGTGGCTGGTTACCGTGGACAGAGCCTTCCTGCTAGTGGCGCCCTTCTCATGGAACTCTTTGATGTTAAGAAGGCCAAATGGCCATGCCCACTTCTTCCATAAACATTTCTTCTTTTGATTTATCGGTTACTGCCATTTCTGACTGTGATGAGATGTATTGCCAGCCATTTCGACATCCCTTGTCAGGCAAGTAGGTAGGATACTAATGTTTAAGTGAAGGACTGAATATATGTAGAAATCAAAAGCTAAATGTTAAGCTGGTGCTGTTGGAATCAGAGTCATAGGTTGCTGACTGTGGAGTGAGCAGAGGCAAATTGGAAAACTTGCCTTCCTCCTGCACATTCCTGGGCATGTGGGAATTAAAGGTAATGGGCTTACTGAGCAGCTACAGTGGCTGCCTGAATTACTGTTTAACATGTAGGTGTCCTATCAAATGATCCATCCAGCAAGAACAGTAAGGTCCTTGAACTCATTGCTTTATTTATGGTCAAATGCATCCCTGGTAATGGCAAGAAGGAAAGCTATCCTAGCTCATTCAAAAATTATTGATGCCTACTTGCTGCCTGAGGATTGATTTTTGTGTTAAGGGAAACATTCAGAGGCAGTCAGCCTCTGAATCGCCATGCCAGGAGGCAACATCAGGGGAAGCCCTTGTTCTCTAGGCCCTGTTGTTGGCCCTTCAGAGGAACCGGTTGGCCACTGTGTGAGACAGGAGGCTGGACTAGATGGACCCCTGATCTGATCCAGCAGTGCTCTTCTGATGTTCTTCTCAGGGGAAGGCTTCGGCCTCTGTGCCCTGTTGTTGGCCCTCCAGAGGAACTGGTTGGCCACTGTGAGACAGGGTGCTGGACTAGATGGACCACTGGTCTGATCCAGCAGGGCTCTTCTTGCGTTCTTATGAAAAAGAATAGACTCGGCTGGATCCGGGCCTAGAATAAGATGTACTATGTCAAGGAACTACTGTGCTATCATCCTTGTTGCTGCATCTGAGAAAGCTGACATATTGCCACATGGTAATTACTACTGGTCTACATATCACCTAAGCATCTGACCGCTGATATGTGTCAAATATGCCTGGACAAATTTGACCCTATGGCCAGACTGGTAGGGATCGAGGACAGAAGCATCTTCCAGAAAGCTCTGTAGCTGTAACGCCACCACCCTCTCGATGAGTTTGCCCAAATAGGGCAAATTGGACACCGGCCGATATTTGGCCAATTTGGCCAGGTCCAGAGATGGCTTTTTCAAGAGGGGGCGGACCATCGCTTCCTTGAGTGCCCCAAGGAACTGTCCCTCCAAGAGGGACATGTTGATATTCTCCCACAGGGCACCCCGAAACCCCCCACAGCCCTCTTTTATGAGCCAAGAGGGGCATGGATCAAGGTCGCATGTGGTTGGACGCACAGATACGAGCAATCTGTCAACTTCCTCCAGACTGAGTTGGTCAAAACACTCTAAACCCGGCACCAAAGATGTGCAAGGGGGCCTCAAGTTCGCTCACTGTTTCAATTGTGGCGGGGAGATCGCGGCGGAGCACCGAGACTTTATCTGCAAAATAGCTCGCAAATGCCTCACAGCCAATATCCATTTTGCCTGCCCTGTGGCAGAGCTGTCAAAGACCGAATTGTGCTAAATAATTGGGCCAGGTGTGAGCTAGCAGATGCAATCGTGGTCACATAGAAATCTCTCTGCGGCTTTAACTGCCATCTCATAGGCTTTCATAAGCGTCCTATAAGATGCTCTAGATGCCTCGTCGTGAGCTCGGTGCCACCGTCTCTCTAGCCATCTCAGTTCTCGCTTTAGCTCACGCAACTCTTGGGTATACCAAGGCGCTTGCCTAACATGAGTGCGGAGAGGGCGCCTGGGAGCGATCTCGTCGATGGCCAAGGAGAGCCGGACATGCTAGTCCTCCACCAGCTCATCCAACGAGCCACCAGGGGGCCTCGGATCTGGAGCTGCAAAGGGTCCATTTGTCGCCATGGGCGAGCAAAAATCCGCTCGCCACCTAAACAAGGTCGGGGTGGAACCTTCAAACGGGCCTTCAGGGCCCGGTGGTCCGACCATGGCACTACCTCTGTAGTGATCTGGTCCACCTTCACCCCCGCCGCGAAGATCAAGTCGAGCATGTGACCGGCCCGATGCGTGGGAGCCGAAACAAGTTGAGATAGTCCCAATGCCGCCATGGTCAACACCAAGTCCGTAGCCCGGCTGGAGGCCGCGTCCTCGGCATGGGCATTGAAGTCACCCAGGACAATCAGCCTAGGGTGCTCCAGTACCCAGCCTGATACAGCCTCCAGCAGGGACGACAGGCTACTGGCCGGTGCGTTAGGCGGTCGGTACACCAACCAGATTGCCAAACTCTCATCAGCCTCCAGCATCAAACCGACACATTCAATGCCCACAACCTCCGCCGACGGAAGCGCCCTGAAGGAGTAAGCCTCCCAAATGAAGATAGCCACTCCTCCCCCCCGCCCCCTAGTCCACGACTGGTGGAGGACCGAAAAACCAGGTGGGGTAAGCTGGGCGAGAGCTACCGTCTCGCCCTCCCGCGCCCAGGTCTCGGTCACACACGCCAGGTCAACATGTTGTTCCTGTACAAAATCCCGAAGGGTTGTAGTTTTGTTGTTAATAGACCTGGCGTTGAACAGCACCAGTGACGGAGGGGGGTTCTCCATCCTGGCCCCACTGCTAGCCACTGTTGGGTTGGGCC
>NW_015173700.1:192520-214492 GCF_001447785.1 Gekko japonicus | reverse complement strand
AACCCTATCTAAATCTACTGCTACTAAAACAATCAGAGTGCTGTTATACAAAATACTAAATACAGTATTACCTGACCTAACAGGTCATACCAGAGAATCCTAACTACCTAAACATTGTAAATCCCTGGAATCGAAATCAACAACCACATTCATCACTCATACAGCATTCATTAATAATCCTACCAGCAGACAAATCACAAGTCACATCCACCCACAACCACTCAAAACTGTTGCCAAATGGAAAAGGATTCCGCTGCTACTTCCACAACTGCCAAGGGTGCAGATGACCCGCCACCTCTAGCATTAGAGGACTGTCCAGTAGCAGCCTCCAAGCTCCAGGCCTCCCCCAAGGGGAAAGGAAGCAACTCTCCTCAGCAGTTGCTTGTTCCTTGGACCGGCCATTAGGGGCACTCTGTACACCACATCCAGTCCAGCTGAACGATCCAAGTTCAACTCCTCGATCTCCAAAGTTCTCTGGTTCCTTAGGCTCCGTTGTTATGTAGTCGGGGTCCACAATCCCCCAGCCACTCCGGGGCTTCCCTCTCAGGCGTCGACTGCCACGGTTCGAGACCCTCAACGGTTCCCGCTGGGATGGCTCAGCTTTCGTGGCCGCTCCCTCCGCCGAAGCTGGGATGGATCTGTCGCCCCCTGACTCCACGTCGTCTCTTTCCCCAGCCACTTCCAGGGGCCCCAAGAGAGGGAGGAGACCCTCCTCAACGCCCCCGCCAGTGCCCAGAGGCCTGCCACCGGCAAGAAAGTTCCCACCGCCAAACGCGCAGCCACCACCGCACCAGCTCCTCGGCTCCGCCAAGACGATCGCTGCACCACCCGAACTCCGGCTGCGCAGCCCGCACACACCTCGCCAGCACCGGGGACAGACTCACGCTGGGCCCCGGCGGCAGGTACTGGAACTCTAATTAACCAGGCCAGTTCAGGCCACTCAGGTCTGCATTGGAGGGAGTGGTAGCCTAAGGGGCAATTTCGTGCCCCATGTGCACACTTGGTTTCAGGTATGAACCCGGAATCGCTCAGCAGCATGTTCCCAGGCCAGCTAGTTGTTGTTGTTATGCTATTGTTGTGAAGTTTCCCATTTCAATAGCAGGAGTGTGAGCACAACGCCTCCACTAAGCCGCCATCTTTCAGATCACAGCCCCTTGAAAGCTCCTTGCTGCAAGTCAGCTGCAGCTTGATGGTATTTTACACATACACCTCCAAAAGGTAGGAACCAATCATGTGTTAAGTCTTCTGACCTGACCATCCATGATCCTGTAGGAGAATTGATTTCATCTACCCAGCAGATTCAAAAGCACCCTGGCTATAGCCCTGGAGCCATATTCTCTGTTCCCAGGCATCTGGAGGCATACTGTTTAAGAGGCCATCTCAGTGGCTGATTCTATCATGTCCGTGAATGAAGCTTTCTTTCCCACATGTGCTGTTAAGGGCCTCAATGTAAAAATAAGCACCTTTCTGTGAAACCCAGGTATAGACCTTTCCAGTACACTGAGGCGAGATTTAAGAGACGGCTGGTTCTAAGTGGGTCATAAATGAAGTTACTTAGTTACCAGTAGCCAGGAGATTTAAAAGAGCCTGTTGTGTTTCCCTTCCTGCCCATCTTGTTTTGAAAACTCAAGCGAGAGAGGATTGTAATCAAATAAGAGCTGTAGATATCTAATGTCCTATCTGGTCTCCAGGTACAACAGTTCTTGGTACAAGTGCTGCGAGGGTGGGAATTGTATATGTGAAGATGGTGAGCCGTAACCTGACAGCCTCTTTATATTTTTTTTTACATTTAGAATGTAATTTCGAAGGTTGCCTTGGTTTACAACGAAGTTGCAGAGTAGAATCTGTTAAGGGCCACAGTAAACATGCAGTTCAAAAGAAGATCTGAGGCTTTATTTTTAAAAATATAGCCTTCAGATATGGTTTTGCAAGCCTACCTACATCCGTCCACCCACCCACCCACCCTATTGCTATGGCAACCGTTAACTTCTATGTAACTGTTATACAAGCAAGTACTATATCCAGTGTGATGTTTAAAAATCTTTATTTTTCACAGAAAAAAATTCACTTCTCTATGAATAGTCAGATTATAAGGCAATGAAAGATATGGGAAGTTTGGTGCATAACCCAGCTGCCATATTCATCTTTCAGATTAAGATACTTATGAACCAATTTATTTTATTTATTACTGCTTGAAGCTGCAACAATGTATGTTTAGAAACACTGAGATAGGAAAGACTATTTTTAAAGGGAAGTCTTATGAAAGCTGTTGAAATACAGGTTTATTGGCTATGCTGAATGAACAGCCTCTCTCAAGACCCTCCTTGGGAAATCTAATTTAAGACATTGTCAGATAGCTTTCAGTCCTTACATGTTCGAAGAAGTGTCCGCAACTGCTGTACCCGGAGATTTGAAAGGAAATTGGATGTTTATGGTACTCATTTTATTGTAATCCTTTCTCACTAGGAGTTGTCAAAACAAGATGAGGGGGGGAAAACATAAAGCTGTTCTTTGGCATGTAGTTATAGTAAATTAAGTATCCTCAGTTAAGTTTCATTTCGTACTGACTATCTCTTAAGTTTGGTGACCCCCTGGTTTACAGATGAGGTTGCTTGCTTTTGCAAGCATCCCTAGTATGTGTGATTTTTAGATTTTGGTTTCTAGTCTTGCTAGTGTAATTATGCCAATATCAACCAGGAAACAAGGCACTGATCTATCAGAGGAGCTGGGATAATGGCAGCCATTTCTGCCTATGGAAGGTTTGAAGCCTTAGATCTCATCTTTGTGTTGGTTAGCAGGGTGTTGCTTTGTGCCAAGTTAGGGTGAGGAAATAAAGGCATGTGATCGAAGTTTCTGAATAAGTTTTCATATGCCATAGATCTTTCAGACTAGGTATAGTCATCTGTTACTTTGTTTATAGTTCTTCTTCCTCAATGAGACTCAGATTACACAATCGGGGGGGGGGGAACCCAGTGCAACAAGGGTGGTATCCAATTAAAAACAAGACAGGTAATTATTAAGGACAATATTATGCAGACAACAACCAATGTAATAGAATCAAGTGTGAGATTAAGAATAGCCAACTCTGAGTAGTATAGAATGCACAAAGAATGTTATGCTGTCCAAAATTTCACAGACCTGAAATTTCTACAGCAGGGGTGTCAAATATATGGTCTGTGGGCCAGAACTGCCCCAACCAGGGCTCCTATCTAGCCTGTGAGAGACTGATTACCTTTATTGCCAGAGGACAGAGGGTGTGCATTTTGTCCCTGTGTACTGTCCCAGTGCTAATGTGGAAGTGGGAAGGTGGGCATCAGGAAATGCCATAAGAGTGTTAATGTTTGTACTTTGAGTAAAAATAATACCGTTAATTGGGTTTGCTTGTGTCCTTTATCAAATTTATCTCTCTGGTTCCTGGCATTACACTTTATGGCACCCATGGCCCTGCATGACAAAGTGACATTTATGTCAGATCTGGCCCTCATCACAAATGAATTTGACACCTCTTCCTTAAAGCCTTGTTCACTTTACAGAAATGTCCTCCTAAATAATCCCATTTTATGCATTCTGTGGAAGGGTAAAAGGTTGTGTCTGCATTTTAGAAAGAGAAAGTTGATCCAGTTCTAGGATTTCAATGCATCATGAAAGGGCAGGCTTGGAATCCCTACTTTCCCTTATGATAGGAGATTTTCAGGAACAAAAACCCTATAAATTTAGGAGATTAAAAAAGCTGACCTAGTCTTGTCCATGAGCTGTTATGCAAGGGTATCGGCTGTAGTTTTTGGAATGGTTAATGTATGTATACGGAAGTAGGCTTTGTTCAGACGGGCTCTAAAATACTGTTTTCATAGTTATCCAAAATCTTCTATCTTTTATTGCTAAGTTCGAGTCCAGTAGCACTTAGAGACCAACGATATTTTCAGGGTTTAAGCTTTCGAGAGTCAAAGCTCCCTTTGGCAGACACTTTGACTCTCAAAAGCTTATTCCCCGAAAATCTTTCTAGTCTCTAAGGTGCTACTGGACTCGAGTGTAACTGTTCTACTGCAGACCAACATGGCTACCCTCTGAAATGTTCTTTTATTGATGCTTGCTGTTGTTGTAATTAATTGGATTTTTGACCGTCCTTCCTAGAAACTGGGCTCAGGGCAGTTTACAGTGCTATAAAACCAGCAAAGGAACAATTAAAACCAAGGTAGCAAACAGCAGAACATTAGATTCTAGAAAAACCAAGATGGCATCCAGGTCCTGATGGTGTCGCTATCTCATGGGGGGGGGGGGGGGAAAGAGGGGGCGTTGCTGCCCTCAGCCAAAAGCCTGGCAAGCCCTGCAGAACCGTAATAAGTCCCACAGGGCCTGGATGGAACTTGGCAGAGAGTTCCGCCAGGTGGGCATCAGGGAGATGCCGGATGAGGAGAGCCGGATGCCTCTCAGGCTGGGGACCTCCAGCATTATTTCTCCTTCCTGCAAGAATGCATCTTACATAGTTTCTGTTTTCTTCAGTCTTTCATTTTGGCAATCCAGGGCCATATAGTCTGAAGCACAATAAACTCTGTTCCCCTCTCTGGCCTTTGCATGTTGCTAACTGTGTGTGTGTGAATGAGAGGCTTCTTGGGATGCAACAGTCTTCTCAGTGCACAGAATCCCTTCTTGCCCAGCTCTGCTTTCTCCTTAGACCCTTAAATGCATACCAGCAGTACTCTGGTGGAAATCAAAGTGTCCTGCTCCCTGTTAAATATTAATTCCAAATTTCAAACTGAAAGCTTGATAACCAAACAGGGTTATCTTTACCAACTTCAGACCCCAGCATTACGCAGAACCTTTTCACTTGCCAGGTTCAATTCTCTCCCTTCAGCGATTTTAACTGGGAGGTTTAATAGTACTCCTTTTGTTAATAGACTAGGCCCTTGTGCAAGCGGGTCTATCGAAACAGTATCTTACGTGTTATTGGAATGTCATTATTATGCTAACATTCGGCACAGCATTTTAGTGTCATTACTTGGTGGCATCGTAGAGCTTCCTGATTCACATAAACGGCTATATCTACTAAACAACATTGATGAAAATATAACCAGCTCTGTGGCAGAGTTCTTTCAGGCAGCTCTTTTTATACGTAGTACAGTATTGTAATCAGGGGTCATTTCGTAGAAAAAGAGGTGCAGGAGCTCATTAGCGTAACTCATTAGCATAACTTATTTGCATATGCCACACACCCTGACATCACCGGAAGTGTGTCAGAAGGCAACACCCACCGCTCAGGCTCCACTGGACTGTTTTGGATTGCTAGCTATTGGGGAGGGGGGATGTGCAGATCTGTCCTCACAGAGGAGGGAGAGCTTGTGCCTGAATAAAACTTAGTCTTAAAGCTGCTTCTGGATTGTTTTGGACCCGGGGGGGGGGCCTCTGCAGCTTACCTGGCTGCTTCTTGCTCTGACTGAGGGCTGCTGGGAGCAGGGGGTGGGGCTTGTTGCATGTGCCCGCCCCCTAGGCTCTTTACTGCCAGAGCTCCACTCCTGTGTGCTCCTGCAGGAAATGACCCCTGATAGTAATGCAAAACTTGTATTTGGGAGATATGAAAGTGAGACTTATTTTATATGGATTTTAGACTATTTTAGAACGAATGCCTCTCGGTATATGTGCCTATGTTTTATTTATCTGTGTATTTTCTCTAATGTCAATGCCAATAAAGGTAACTGAAATGATATACATGCTTGGAACAGGTGCCCATTTTGTGTAGAATGGAACTGCAGAGGGCCAAATTGTGATTGTGCCTGCCAACTTTGTCCAGTTCCTGCAATGTGAACAATTGCAAGTCCCCAGTCCTTCCATGAACATCTTCACAAGGCTGTTGTGCAAAATAGGTTTAAATAGTGTTACAGTGTACTAAATGTTCCACAAAGTGACTTGAATAAATTATTAGGGACTGTGCCCTATACAATGGACAACTTGCTGAAACTAGGATCCTACTATGTAATTTTTGCATCATTTAATGTGCCATGTTAATACGCATTGTTTTAGTTCTGTTTTTAGACCTGGGTTCTACAACCCTAATTCCTATTGCATTATTCATTGGATGGCCCATCCTGTCAATTGTATTGACTCACTGTGTTATAGTCCACCTTGAGTCCAAGTGAGAAAGGTAAACCATAAATAACATAAATAAATTTTAAAAAAATTAGTGGCTTTTATTTGTGGACAATAGTATTACCATCAAATCAAGCCTGCACTCTCCCTAGAAGCTAAAACGACCAAACTGAGGCTATCATACTTTGGTTACATTACGAGAAAACATGCCTCACTGGAAAAGAATGCTAGGAAAAATTGAAGGCAATAGGAAAAGAGGAAGACCCAAAATGAGATGAGCAATAGTACCTTAAAGACTAACAAAATTTGTGGCACGGTATGAGCTTTCGTAAGTCACTGCTCATTTCTTCAGATACAGCTAGAATGTGAGTCTGCCCTGTATTTTGGAGAGCGGAGTGATTTCAGATGCCGAATGGCAATAGCAGGTGAATGACAATAGCAGGCATGATTGGATTAGGTGTGATATGCAGAGGGGTAGTAGATATCAGCATTGGTAATGAGACAGAAAACCTAGGTCTCGATTCAGTCCAGGAAGATACATTGTCTTGAGCTTCATTATCTGTTGCAATTCAGCAGTCTCTCTTTCTAATTTCCCTCTGAAATTCCTTTGTAAGAGAACTGCTACTTTTAGGTCTGCAACTGAATGTCCTGGAAGGTTAAAATGTTCCCTCATTGCTTTTTGAATGTTGTGATTTCTAATGTCATGCTTATATCCATTTATTCTTTGTTGTAGGGACTGGTCTGTTTGTCCAGTATAGAGAGTGGAATGGTATTGCTGACACATGATGGCATAAGTCACATTAGAGGATGAGCAGGAGTATGAATCTGAGATTTGTTTGTAGGTCATTAATAATATGTTGAAGTGGCTTGATAGTGACAGTTCCCTCACACGGGCACTGGAGGGCTGACTTTTTCTTGCTTACAGACAGCCTGCTAATCTAAAACAACTTCTCACCTGCAATTAACAACTACTTAACAGTAACATGGACTCTGATACCAAGGCCTGCAACAAACCAAGATGCCAATTTTGCTCTCATATAGATCCTAGCAACACCATCAGTGGATCCGGCAACATCAGCTATACATCTCACAACTTTATTAGTATGCAAGAAATTTCTAACAGACCAGTTAGGGCAAGATTCATGGACTATTTGTGAATTTTTGATGGAAGGTAAGCAAGAAAAAGATAAATTGGAAGGTTTTTTTGTGGTATGGAAGGAATTGATCAGTTGAAACCTTTCAATATGGAGGCAGATCTTTGAAACAAAGTCAAATTGCATCACTCACCAAGGTAGATTCCTCATGCCAAATTTCAGAGTGATGGCCTGTGGACTGTGTTGATTTTATTACTAATAGAATTTTCTAGATCAAATGTTGGAAAAACTAACATGCCTTAATTATACATCAAGTGTAAAACTCCCAATTTTGTAATTCTGACATTTTACAATTTTGTTCCTGTCTCTCCCCCCACCCCGCCTTTTGTTTCTGCAGCCATAGACCTTTTGTATGGGGGTATATACTGCTTTATGTGTCAAGATTACATATACGACAAAGATATGGAACAAATTGCCAAAGAAGAACAACGGAAAGCTTGGAAGCTACAAGGTTTGGTTTTCTTTAAGTATCTGCCTGAATGAATGCTCATTTTCATTCTTAGACTTCCAGGCCCCTCCCACCAATCAATGGCAGAAACCAATAAGGGGAGGAGAGGAACACTTTGGGGCACTTGGTGCAGGATGTGGGAGATAGCAGAGAGTTCTTCCATTCAGGGGGGCGATAGTTTGTGTAGTATGCACACTTATCTAAATGGTAGCCAAAACTGAGTCCTCTCAAGGAAATTCCAACAAACAGGCACTCCATTGTGATAGTTGCAATAGCTGTTGATGATAAAAACTAGAACTGGTAGAATATCTCTACCTCTTTGAACATAGAACATAATCCAGGCAAGAAATCCATTCCCCTCACATGAAATAGCTTTCCATGTGAGATCACCTCGTAGAACGTGCCGGCTGTATCAGCACATGCTCTGTTTTGCACACACATATGTATGTCTGTAGATATTGACACACGAGTATATGTACACATTTTGTTTTATTATTCAGTTTGCTTTCCCTAATTTTTTCTTTTTTAGCCTTCACTCCAACAATGGTTTCTCACTACCAGTGTACAATGACAGGTAAGAAGTGTGAGCTGGTGACGCATTTCACTAACAAAGCGTCCCTTTGCTGATTATCTGCCACTTTTTAAAAGACAGAAATCATAGTTTTTAAATGCAGAGTTTTAAAAAATGTAGCTTTCTTTCCTTTTACTGGGAATATGTGTCAGGGTTTTGGTGGTAAACTTTAATTTTGCATGCCCTTCCCATGGTTGAAGTCCTCAAAAGGAAATATTTTCCCCTTTCTTTTTTTGAAGGGAAAGGAAAGTTGGAGAGGTCTTGGACCGACATGATGTATTTATTAAAAAACAAAGCTAGTCAAAAGCTAGGCTTACTTGCTTCAAGGAAAAAAATACTCCTTAAACAAAGCCTACAGCGCCATAGCACCTCCTTTCTTGTAATAAATATATTGGCAGGAGTTGATAACTCATTCTCCCTCTTCAGTGCAAATATTTGCTGCTCTCTTTTGAAGTGGTTCAGTCCAATGAAGGGGAAGATAATGATGAATTTCAGAACCAAAAAGAACATAGCACCAAATGATGCCCCCAGAAACTGTTTTCAGGGACCAGTGCAGGAGGATAGCAGATGACAAATATCTGGGAAGGTATTTTTAAACCTGGGTGTCTAGTTGGTGATTTAACAGCCTCTTAGGAATGCTGAAATATGCTCATCTTTGGCTCAAGAGGAACAAACCTGCATAGGGAATAATATAAATTGTGGACTCGGTATAGCCGTCATCAGGCCCAGAGGTCAACATGCATGTATTTTTGTATATTATAAGTTTCAACTAGATTTTTAATATTGGCCCTTTACCAGACTTCTTTCTTACCAACATGCATCCGAGTCACACTGTATTCTGATGTAGACAATTTAATGGAGGCACATTTTGGACACAGCACAATGTTAGTATTGGCGTTTACCTCTGTTACCTATTGCTTCTTTTATCCTGCGCTCCTTCCAAGGAGCTCAGGCCAGCATGCATTGTTCTTCCCTCCTGTGTCTTCACAACAACCCTTTGAGGTAGATTAGACTGAGAGAGAGAGGAAGGGAGAGAGTGTGACCTTTCCAAGTTAACCCAGTGAGCTTCCTGTCTAAATGAAGAGTTGAACCTACATGTGAGCCGAACCTGCTGGTGATCATAGTCTTGAGTTGCTTAGGGAGATCCAGCCTACAAGTAGCTCTTCTAACAGTTAAAAAAATATGAAAGCACTGAAGGTGGAGAATGTTTTCATGTCGGGGTAAAATTTGAGGCATGGGACATCCGTAGTTCATAGCACAGTCATGGACTTGCCACGTTGCTTAATCAAACACCCCCCTTCCCTGCTTCAGCCCTTAACTGAAGGTGCTGAGCTAAGGTGAAGGATTGTTGTTAGGAGATATATATTGTATTTTTATTTAAATCATTTCTCTGCTGCCTTTACACCCAGTTAACATGTGTAAAGTGCTGTAAATGCTCTCAAGGTGATACATACATGCGTAAAGCTGGTCCTTGAAAGCTCTGAGGGTGTACCGTTATTTTAATGTCTCATCCTCATGTGAGGGTGGAAAATACTGAGCAGGACTGTGGATCATTCCCAGCATCTATGATCCCATTAGTATTTCTGGGCTAGGGTGCCAAGAGCCATGCAGCTGATTCCCTGTCCCCCAAGGGGACTTTCGTACCTCTTGAACAGTGCCCCCCAACCAGCGACCACAACATGGCAAACCACCTTTTGAAATTGAGGGTACTTCCCAAAGCAGTTTGAAGCAAGTAATAATAATAATAATCAAAAGCCACTGGGCATGTCCAGCTGTAGTCACAATGTTACCAGGGAGAAAACTCAGCCATATCTGATCTAATACTGATAATCAGTGTTCCCTTAGTGTGCTTAGTCTCTGTTTTCCAAGAAAATTGAGACTACAAGCTGTTCATGTATGGCTTGCACTCTTAAAAGTTTGAACAAAACTTTCTTTGAAATTTGAACAAAGTTTACTGTCTTGCGCACCAGAGGGTACCTAGGCAACAGGTGTTCTGTCTATTTTGCCCTCAACGCTTGCCTGAATACTTACCTTGTATGTATGATTTGCTTGCTAAAATTGGACAGTTTCATCACCCCCCTCTCCTATGCAGGAGTCAAATCTGTTTTTTTAAACCGTGTGTGTGTGTGGTTACCCTCCGAACACTGATGTACTTTTTGGCACACTAACCTAAACAACTTACATTCATGTTTAACATGATGTGCTTGTGGAGACCCAAAGACTTATATGCATAAAATTAAGCCAGTGCATGCATGCAGAGATGGGGCTTTAATCTGAATATCTTTCCCCCCACCATGCTTTATGTTTATTTATCATTTTGTCTTGAGATTCTGTTAATCAGCCTTGTTGACAGTCTGTACAAAATTGATTCTGTCATGCCAACTGTAGTATAACTTAGTGGTGGGTTTATTGGTTTTTTGGATGGTTAAACCAATCCTATCTCATGGGACCCAGTGAGCTCCTGTAGTAAATGTGGGTATACATTAAAGGGCAGTTGGGTCAGCTTTTCTGAAGTCACCCAGAAGAAGCGGTTTTGTTATATGCTTGTCTTGTTACAAATAGATAATGAATTCAAAGCAATGTAACGATTTAATGCAATAGTGCATGGAAACCAGTTTCCCCCTTATTTGTCTGAGTGATATCCCCCCCCCACCCCGGTATTGAGAATGGTGCTGGAAGGAATGGAAAGGGAAGCAAGGATGCCAGTGTTTAAGGAAAAGAGAAAAGCTCCTTCCCTTTCTGTTAACAAGATCTTGGTTTTTGTTGAACTTACACTGGGGAAATTTCACAATTATTTATTTATTTGGACTTCTTGGTGAGGTGGGGTAGGGGCCTTCTATTTTGCCATTAAAGATGACAACCTGAAGTGGTATACACTTCAAACATAAACAGAATTTAAAAACCACTGTGGTAAAAATTGTATAAAACATGCTGGATACTTGATAAGAGCAGTTTTTAAAAAAGGGGGAAGATCAAAGAATGATGATGATCCTGCAGATTGTGTGAGTTCCTCTACCCACATCTACCCCTCCCTGCTTTCTCTCCTTTGCTTAAGGGTTAGGCTTGATCCTGTAGTGCTCCTTTCGACTGTGTGCATTCTGCACAGAACAAGATGAGGTGTAATTGGGTTGAATCCTCAGTTTTGCAGCAGTGTCTTTTAGTAATGTCCAACTGCTTTTATGATTCAAAGTCAATGGCCAGCCTCCTCACCAGGCCACTTCCCAGGTCTTTACTGCTCTCTTTAGCATCTCATAAGGAAGTCAAGAAGGACACCTGGTCTGTTGTTCTAATCCGTTTTGCTAGCCTCTCTTCAGATGACCTACTTCTTCCCCTGCCTGTAAATAGAGTGACCATTTTTCTCAGGCATTGTTGATTTGTTTGGATGACAAATTCCAGCTCTAACTCTCGAGGCAACATCTTATTTTTGTTCTCGTTGACAGGCAGGGGGCTGAGAGCTTATAACCGGTGCACTGTTTTTCAGGAGACTGTAGCCTACTGAAGTTAGTGGCCTGAATGCAAAGAGCTGCTTAGATTTACCCTAAAGGGTTTTTGCCAGCCCAGTGGAATTTTTTGACTACTCTTCTTTGAGGAGATGAGTACCGTGCCATATCACAGAACTGCTTTTGAAGCTCTACTGAGTTTTAGAAGCTTCTTTTGCTGTACGGGAAATGGTCTTCTTTGGGGTGGAAGGCAAATCCGAAAGACCTTTGATGTTATGGTTATTTAGGTCCTGACCGGTATTCGGTACTATCCGGTCTGTATTGAAAGCCATAAGGTGATAAGGAACTTCTCACTGGTACATCCATTGACACAAATGGAGAATACTCTTATTTAGTATCACTTCAGTTGTATACTTGATTCTGCATTGTCTCTATTATAAGTGTACTGCTGCCCAGTAAGCTGGACTTCTGTTTTGTTTCACTGTATTTGCCATATTGGGCAGATCTGAGCACAGTTGACCACAGCGGAGGTGTCTCTCTGGATGTAGCCTCAAGGCATGTTATTGTCCTGGCAGTATGACCTCTGTGATCCCCCCCCCCCTCCAAATTGGTGGATGCCTGAATCAAATTCCAGCATGCAGAGCGATTTACTGTAGTGCTTTCTAATTGGAGGCTGTTCCCTCCCCACCATCCATTGTTGGGGATGGGGGAGAGGAGAGAGAATGGTTACTTGGAAACAGATAGGAATTCTATACAAGCAGCTGCTTTTGTGTGCTTTTTAGCACATGTTTGTGGGAACATATTTTGAAGGTCAATTGCTGCCTTTCTGAACCATGGGTGGGGGTGTGTGAAAGCAAGCTGACTGTTGCTGTGAGGCGCCAGTGGATCCAACTTAATGGACAGCATGGTTTACATTGCAAAGTAGTATCCTTATTGATCTTTACGAAACAGCCCCCCTAAAATAGGTTTTTCTCCCCCCCCTCCTTTTTTGACTGATCAGGTATTGGAGAGAAGTATTCAACATGGGAGCCAACCAAACGCGAGTTAGAGCTGCTTCGACACAACCCCAAGCGGAGGAAAATAACTACAAACTGCACCATAGGTAAGGGGAGGCCCAGCTTTTCTGCTCCGTTCTGCAAATCCACGCTTCACGGCAACCCTTTCTTCCCCCCTTCCGACGTTTAAACAGATAACTGTTGTTTTCTGATCTGCCCTGTGGGTTTGATGTGATTGTGCTTTTGACTCCAGTGTTTAAAATGACAGGAGGATGGACGGAAAACTGTGAATCTTCATCAGAAGCCTTCAGGGCAGAACACGGGCACTACGTACACTAACTTGCAGGAGGAAAATGTTGCTGCCGCTTAACTAACCTGTCTGAAGGTGTGCATAATAACCCAGCGGGGGGCAAAAAAAGAGGAAAAGCCCTCAGAGCCTTGCTTTTCCTGTTTCAGCTCCTGTAGACTCCATCACTAGTGAGCTGATGCTGGAACAAATTGCGCAAAGTGGAACAAACATACGTATTCCCCCCCCCCCCGCCGCCGTTGCTTCAGTATGTCATGGACTTCAAAAAGAATCATTCAGATTCTCGTTTTCTTCACAGATGATACAATTTGGCAGTTTATGCATTACTGTCTATTAATCATTTGTGTGTTCACTCTAGGCATCGCAGTACAGCTCTTCTTAAAATACAGGTATGACTCGAAGTGGCCAGAAAAAGGGATGATTTGTGTTTAAATTGTGTGGCTTTTGGACCCTCTTTAAATAATGGGCAACCTCTGGAGCAATATGCAGATGAGAGACTTAACAATGTAGGGCCTCCAGATGGAGGGAGGTTGGTATTTCATCCATCTGCCTATCCCAGGGTCTGTCTGACACAAGCATGCCTGCAGTTGCATTTCAGTCGCCCAGTTCTGCATGGGCATCACGCCTTGTAATGGGAGTTGTGGGGTAGGGTTTGGTGAACAAATGTGAATTTGGGCTTGCCTATGTTGGGCCCCCTACACTTAGGCCCCTGTGTGACCATGATGCTCAGCATGCAGACGTCAGATAGCCCTGGAGCAGCTGAACATTATCCTGTTCCTCTGTCCTGTGTAGGCACTTACGCAAACTTGCAGCGGGCATTGGTTGTGTCTGTAATTTTGTAGTTAAGCATGATGAACATTCAGGAGTTAATGCTCACAATATAGCAGTCCTGACTCTTCTTAACAAGAGGCGGGCGGTTCATGGATGGCTTTCTTCTGCCCCATGAGCTGTTTGCAGGGAGGAGCAAAGGAATGATGGTGCTGGAGAGAGAGAGAGAGAGAGAGAGAGAGAATGAGAATTAAAAGCTTCCCAAGGGCAACCAAGTTGCCACCAAAGCAGGGATGCTGGTCTTGCGTGAGAAGGTTACAAAATGTCAGCTTCCCTTCTGACCCACACCGCAGCATGAAACAATGGACTTGCTCATTACTGATGGAACCTTGGCCAGAATTTGCAAGGCTGGTGATTCCCTTCCCCCAAACCCCCCCCCCCCCCCGTGTTAGTTGTATTATAATCCTGCCTAGTTTTGAAAGAAATCCACATCTATTTTGCTTGGAGAGGCAGCAGGTTTCCAGTCCTTTTCTACTTACAGTGTATCGGTCCTCTTTTTAACCTGGTGTTTCTCAAAGCTGTAGACCAGCCACATACACACACATCCTCTCTCTCACATACACACTACCCCTTAGGAGAGGCCCATAAAGTTCCAGGGAGAAGTAGGATCCTAAGACAGGTGATGCCACCATCTTTCTCCAGCCAAAACCTAGGTAGATTGAATGCCCACTGGGATTGCTTACTGGGTTTGGGGGGGGTGGGGTATCTGCACCTTTTAGCCCCATTTTCTCCATGAGATTTGGGAAGGTTCAAAAACAGCTTCTTCCTTCAGCACAAAGTTGGAGCTCCTGCCCAATTTGCAGTGTCACTGTGCAGTTATTCGACTCCTTGGCGCTCTACACAATAACTTCCTTGTTTCCACTGTGATCTCCTCATTCCTCTTCTCTGCTCCCCCATCCCCACCCCGTGTTTCACCTTAAGCTCCTGGCTTTCTAATATTTACATTTTATTGCTTCTACTTATCTCTCTTCTCTTCTCCTTTCTTCAGCTTCATTCTGCTGGCTCATTGTTCCTCTGGTTTCTTCATCTGCTTCCTGTTTTCACCCCTTTTCTCTTTCAGTTCCTTTTCTTTGGAATTCTCTTCCCTTCTGACCTTTAGACATAGTTTGTGCCTTTTTTTTTAAGCATTTAAAATGTTTTTCCCCCCAGGCCTTTCTCTTCTAGCTAGTCTCTGCTTCAGCCCCTTCCCTGGACTGGTGAAACTATGAGCAGGGCCTGTCCTTTTAAAGCTCATTTTGTGCAGTGTTTAGTTGTAGGCACCTCATACATAACTCATAATTATTAGACTACTATAAGATACAAATATGAAATTGTTCTAATGGTCGCTGTTGGCCACCCCCCAGATCCTGCAAAAGAAATTCAGAGACATGGCAGACAAAGTGGGTGTTTCAGATCTTCTGCTTCTACTCCCCTGTAAAGAAATTAATTAAAGGCCACCTTTGGGATCCAAAGCAGTTTTTCACATTGTCTCCTTCTCATCCAATGCAATCCTCACAACAACCACCTTGTGAGGGTAGGTTAAGCCGAGCAGTTGTGAGGGGCTCAGTGTCACCTAGGTTGCCAGGTCCTCTCGCTGTCGTGGTGGGGGGAATGGGGGGGTGTCCAGGGGTGGGGGGACATTGCATGCAATGCCCCTGATGCAGTGATGTCACCCAGAAGTGGCATCGTCATGTCGGCGATGTTGCACGCAGTGCTCTGGTTTTTGGGCAAAGACTCTACAGTTTTTGGCTTCAGAACCATAGAGTTTGCCCAAAAACCAGAGCATCGCCAACGTGATGGTGTCACTTCCGGGTAATGTCATTGCGCCGGTGATGTTGCATGTCCCTGCTTGGGAGTGGGGTTTCCTCCAGTGGGCAGCCGGCGGTCAGCAGATCAGAACCCCCCAAAGCGGGAAAGCCCCCGCTGGGACCTGGAGGCTGGCAGCCCTAATGTCACCTGACAGGTTTCCGTGGTTGGGGAAGGGATTCAGACCTGGTCATCCTGGGTCCTCGTCTGCACCCGGCTGCCAAAATAGTGCTCCCCAAACCCCCACAGCTGTGTGTTCGTAGTTGCGGGTTTGTGCAGCGATACTGTGACTTCAAGGAAGTGAGAGCAGGGAACCGAAAACAAATGCTGAAGAATCTGCATCAGGACTTTAATGGTACTGTTGAGACCATGCATACAGGAAACCGTTCCTGTACCCTGGGAATGAGAGCTCAGTGGAAGCGGGGAATTTGACCTGCCGCTAGCTTACTTTGAGACTTGTGGTGTTTTTGCATGGTGTATTTTTGGTGTCTGGAGGAAAATGAAGCTGTGAATCACTCGGCCAATTGGGTACTCTGGGGCAAATCTGTATTTTGATAAAATAGAATATGCATGGGATCTCTGAACCACTGGCGTGGTTATGCTTGGCCCTTCAAGGCATTCCAAGGTTTCCCTCCACAAAAGTTTTTGTTTTTTACTTTGATGTCCCTATTGCTTGTCTCTGTGATGAGTGAGGAGGAAAGAGGCTTCTGAAACTCAAGAAAGAAATGACTGATCTTCATATTTCTGCGTCTCCTGTCGAAACTTGAGTGTGCTTCAGGATCTTAAAAGGGTTAACGATCAAAGTGTCCGAGACTTGTAGGTTTAAGACACGTTTTACAGAGGAAAGATTTGGTGTCTTCCTTAAAAGTACCTTAGGCCTTTTGCTAGGGCAGTATTGTCCTTGTTCTTCGGCCTCAGCTCTTTGTCCCAAAATGGCTTATAAATATGTACCTGCTTTCAGATCTTTCCCAGAGTATTTTTCACACTGACTCATGTGTCTTGAAAATCTAAATCTGCGGAGAGCTTGTGTATGTATGTGTAACTGTGGCTGCTATCTGAAAAGCTGTCACTTTTGTGTTTGTAATTTTTTTTGCAGATATCAGAACTTGCCCACAGCAGATCTGTTTAATCTTAAGTATTATTAGGTAGAAATGCTCCCCACCACCCGACTCATCACTTCTATGTCTGTCATTTTCTTGCTTTTGTGCTGGCCTATTTAATTATAGATTATCAAGGCATGTATAACAGTAATTGAAAACTTGTGACTTTTATTCTTGGTCTCAAAACATGACATCTTTGTTCTGAAAGGTACCTATAAACGTATGGAAGAGGCAGATAGTTTTATGGCAAGATTGAATTCAGAGATTTAGCTCCAGAGGTTGAAGAGAAAAGGAAAAGAAACAAGGAAGGGCATGAGAAAACAACGTAAGGAAGGAAGGAAGGCTGGCCCCTCCAAATATTAGCATGTTTGTTTTTATTTAAAACATGTTTATGCCATCTTTCCAACCAGTTCATGGTCCCCAAGGTGGTCAACAGTCGAAGCATCAAAGCAAATTTTAAAACAAATAAAAACAACACAACAAAACACATACAAGTAGAAACATATACATAAGCAGGAAGGACAGTCAGTGGGGGTACTCCAAACAAAACAGTAGTGGCATAAGACAGTGATAGAGGGGAATAACCAATCTCTGTGGGGAGGGAATTCCATAACTTTGGTGCCATGACCGAGAAAGCCTGTTCTGAAGTTGCCACCTGTCTAATCTCAGGTGGTGGAGGCACCTGAAGCAAGGCCTCCAACGATGACCATAGTGGTCGGTTAAGTTTGTATGGGAGTAGGCTATCCTTCATTACACCAAATATAGGCAGACATGGAATGGGGAAGAAGAAGAAGGAAGGAAGTAGCATTTTTAGTGTTAGAGCAGGAAAAAGTTAAGGAACCATTAACATATCTTCTGTGGGCAGATACAAGAGCAAGAAAGAGAAAAAAAATTAGGAGCACTGAGCATTATTTCCACTGCATTCTTACACTCGGTAGTTTTTAATAGATGGGGTGTTAACAGGGAGGTCAGGCCTTCAGTCCATCAAGCCAGTTGGGCAATTTCCGTGACTCTTGGGTTTTCAGGTCAGTGCCCCACCTTTCCAAAAAGGTTTCGGGTGGCTAATAGCATTTAAGAAACAGGACATAAACAGTAATCTGTTGAAGAGGCAAAAAACACAAAAAACTACCCAGCCCCAATAACTCCAATGGTCCTCAGCACTTCCACCAAACAGTAAAACCAATTCAATAAGGTGCCCTGTGAGACAGAACAGTTTTTTACAAGCCCTTTGAAGGATGGGAGGGGCTTCCGGTGCAGGCTCAAGAAGGGCCGTTCTGCAGTAACCAAGAAGTCATCAGTTTCTGACAATGGCCCATCAAACCAGCCTTGAGGAAAGGATGCTTTCCTAGTGTGTGGTAAGATCTAAGAGAACCCATGAGTTCATACCAGGAAGAGGCAGTCCCTCTGTTCTAAAGTGCTTTCCATTTTACAAAACAACCATCCATAAAAGCTGGGAGCCAGCCTGGTGTAGTGGTTACGGTGCTGGACTAGGATCTGGGAGACCCCAGGTTCAAATCCTCACTCTGCAATGGAAGCTCGCTGGTGACCTTGGGCCGGTTGTACGCTCTCAGCCTGATCTACCTCACAGGGTTGTTGTGAGGATAAAATGGAGAAGAAGAGAAAAATGTAAGCCACTTTAGGTCCCCGCTGTGGAGAAAGGTGACCATAGTGGTGACCATAGTAACTGAAGTAAATAAAACAAATAAATAACGCATTATTCTTCATTAAAAATTATTCTCCTGCTGTGCCTTCTCAGGCTGTTCAAGGTGCTTAAAGTATTATTGCATTCCCCATCAATAAATCATTTCGTCAGTAACGGGGTAACAGAATTTCAGTGAGAGATAATGTATTGCATTTAACCAGATCAGATTATTCCAACCCAGATAACAGAAGAAAATTGTGCCGTCTTAACATCTTGCCACATTAACTCTGAAATGAAGACCGGGGTTTACCTTCATATGAACCGTGGTGGTGTGTGTGTGACACATTTTTGCTCTGTTCTCTCCCCCCCCCCCCCCCCATTGATAGAGACTTAAATGGTCTGGAGCAGCGTTCAGAACTGTGAAAAGCTGTGGTGCCGTTCCATCCATAGCTTTGTGGCACCATAGGCCTATCTCTCCCAAGCAAAAGAGGACATGTGAGATTGGCAGCTGCCTGTTGTGGCTCTCACCTTGTGGAGCAGCCTACCTAAGAAGGTCAGGAACCCCCCCCCCCCCATCATTTTGTAGAAGGTGCAAAACGGAAACATTCAAGAGGGCATTTTTATAGAACTGTATTGTAATGGAACATCCAAGAAGTACTTTCTTATCAAGGAAAGGATTGTGGTCTACTTCAAGGTTTACTGTATGAATCACCTTCCTTCTACTGCGGTGTCTTCTGCCTTTGTAACCCACATTCTGCCTTATGGCATGCCATGCCTAGACAGGTGTTTCTTTCGGTGGTGTCATTTGCACTTTTCCCCCAATTATGAACTCCTCGTCCCACTGCCTTGTTTATGGGCAGCCCTTGCTGTCTAATTGAACTGTTTTTAAGTTTTGTCATTGGCTTTGAGTCGCAGTGAGAAAGGTGGGCTATAAATGAAATAAATAAAGCAAAAGTAAATCAAGCCAGTTCCAGCACGGTACCCTTTCATATTTCATACCTGAGGGACTGTCTCTTCTCATATTGTTCAGGCCACTGGTTAAGCTCTGCCTCACAAACCCTAGTCTCTGTGCCCCTGCCTTCAGAGGTGAGGTGGGTGGCAACCAGACACAGGACCTTTTCAGTAATGGCACCTTGCTTGTGGAATGTCCTTCCCCTCAAGGCTTTGCCTGGTGCTGCCTTTTAAGACATCAAGCCAAAATGCGTCTCTTCAACCCAGGCTTTTAATTAAGGTGTTGATCTCTGAACACTGTTTGAGTCTGGAAGCCATTGGTGGTTGGTTTTTATGGCCTGTGTTTCTGTGCTAGCCTGGATTTTAGTGCTCAATTATAACTAAATGTCTTTTAAGGTTTGGTTCTTATTATTTTTTGTTTGTAAACTGACTGGGGCAGGTTCCTGGAGAGTCAGCATAAAACTTCTCTAAATAAATAAATATTACAGGCTAGGAGTTCACATGATGGACGTCTACTCCAAGCAAAACAAAACAAACCACAGCAGCCAAAAAACCCAGAAAACACCACTGATTGGCAATCTTTAGGAATATTTTATTTGTGTGGAAGCATTCTCACATATCTACAGTTTGAAGTGAATACAGGCAAAGGTTATAAGTTTCCCTCTTTGTCTGATGCTTTTCGAGAATTAGGCCTAAAGAGTTACTCTGGTATTTATATCGTCCATAATTTTTTATTAAAACACATGATTTACAGATTCTTACAGTCTCACAGATTTCATTCCCCGTAGCAAAGCCCACTTTTGTACCATCAGTTTTCTTCTCTGACTCAGGGTTGGAAACTGATATCATATGCCCTTTTGAGCTGCTAGCTCTGTGCACGTCACTGTGTGTACGTTCCATTATCCTGTCTCTTTTTTGCCATCATCTGGAAGTATACTAGCTTGTTGAGTTATTGCAGACTCAAGGGTCAGTATAAAGACATTAACAGATAATCAGCCTTTCATGAAGGGGGGTGGGGAGACAGACAAAGAAGCAGTTCTCACTCATTTGTTGCATGTTTTTGCCCAACGTAGCAGCAAAAAATCTCTGGGACACTGTCCCCCCACCCCCCAAATATTTTATTCTTGTGAAAATGTGAGTCTCCAGCCAGCCCAGCCCACAGGAATAATAATATTCATTATATTTAAAGTACCAAAAGAGAAGATTAAAATTGCCATGTGGAATAAGGTTATGTAAATGTCAGGAATCCCTTGTCAGTGTCACAAGTGCAATATTATATATTCTCCCTTCAGTTTTTGCTCTTTCTCTCCCCTCACAAGCATAAAAAACAACAACACTTGTCTCATAGTTGTTTCCAAGAATTAGAAGAATAGTCAATACTAAGTATTTTTGTATTTTTTCCCCCTGTGTGTGTTCATAACTAGATTACCCCAGCGAGCTCATCTGGTTGACCTGTTCTGCCTTCTGACTGCATCACTACTCGGGTCGATTGGGGTTTTTTTGGCTAGTCTTCCTTCAAAGCTGTAGGTGTCAGAAAGAGAACAGAAGGTCTGATATTCACAGGCTAGTACCATGAATGATACACACAGGATTCTTGCCAAGTACTTCAAATACTTAAGGGGTTGTCTCCAGACTAAATGTTGTACTCATGTTAGGCACTTTTCTCAGCATAACAGAATCCCACCCTTCCACCCCCGGTCGCAGCCCATGGATCTGGCCAAAGTTTGGCTCTTGGGGGAAGGGGGACCTTCAGGAGCAGCTCAAGAGGCACATTGGAGGTCTGCAGCAGGAAGATGGAATTGGTGGAAATTACCCCACTACTTCCATCAGTGGAAAATTTAGTGTGGATCCACCCTCGTGGTTACATGAGTAGAATCATCTCTCCCTTATGTATAAAGCCGTAGGGGCCCAAAGTTCCAATTCACATCAACAGTGTTTGGAGGCTTGAACTGTCAGTCAGAAGACGCTGGCTGTGTTGCCTGGCTGCTTTGTGTAGTCCCGCCCACGTCAGCCCCGGCCAGAATGTTCAGGTCAGTCTGCTCTGGGCCTCTGACAGGAGAGGACCATCTGCAGACTGAGTGCAAGGACGGGGCTTCTACGGCTGGGCCGCTTCAGCCCATTCTTCTCTGATTGGGCCAGCGTTTCAAGGTCATTTGCATATGGAAGCTGATTGGACTTCACTCCATTCCACACCTCAAACTCCCTCCCCCCCTCCCCCCCCCCCCACAAGACAGTTGCAATTGCCAGTTGCATATGGGACCTGCTGTATTCTGAGGTAAAATCTGTCCTCACTCACAACACAGCACTTCCCCTTCAACAGAAACAAACCCAATAACACAATCATGCCACACTACAAGAAAGACAGATCACACCACAAGCAGAATACCACAATGCAAAAAATGATAGGAAAAGTTGCCAGCAGTCACCCCATTATTGCCACAGATATGTACCAGAGAGCGCTTCAGATGGTGGTGTGCAGGTCCCAGGTTCATGTTTTAAAAGCAGCCTGGGGGATTATGGACTATTCACACACTTTCAGCCTTAAGATACCTCATAGGGTAGTTGTGCGGATCATACGGGGGAGAGGAGAATGCTGTCAGCTACTTTGGTTCCCACTGCAGGGAAAAACTGCCCTTTCCCTTGGCAGAGGCTGTGTGTGTGTGGGGGGGG
>NW_015173700.1:146495-191113 GCF_001447785.1 Gekko japonicus | reverse complement strand
TTGGCCAAGCAGCCATCAAACCATTCTCTTCAACCCCCTGCTGTGCAGCAGACTTTCCCCTAGGGTTGCCAATCTCCAGGTGGGACCTGGAGATCTCCCGCTGTTACAATTGATCTCCAGATGACAGAGATCAGTTCCTCTGGAGAAATGGCCGAGATTGGGGGGGCAAGGCGGGCGACGGAAGGCCGATGCCTCCGTTGCCCGGCCCTCTACAGAATCCACCCCCCAAACCTCCAGGTATTTCCCTCCTTAGAGCTGGCAACCCTACTTTCCCCTCAGTGCCTGTTGGTAGGCAACTAAGCTTGGTCCTGTCACCTACTTTGGCCTTTGGGAGAAAACACATTGGGGCCAGTCCTGATAGGGTTGCCAACTCCAGATGGGAAATTCCTGGAGATTTGAGGGATGGAGCCTGAAGAGGGTGAGGTTTGAGGAGGGGTGGGACCTCAGACAGGTACACTGCCATAGACTCCACCCTCCAAACCAGTCAGTCCCACATAGGGAACCATTGTTGCCAATCTCCAGGTGAGGGCTGGAGACCACTCAAAATTACAATTGCTCTGCAGAAGGGAGGGCGGAAGTCAGCTGAAGTCAAAGGGGCAGATAATGGTAGGTTGGTGGCTAGCTGGGAAGGAGATGGGGTTGCCAACTCCAGGCTGGCAAATTCCTGGGGATTTGAGGGGTGGAGCCTGGAGAGGGTGGGGTTTGTGGAGGGGTGGGACCTCAGACAGGTAGAATGCTATAGACTCCACCCTCCAAACCAGCCATTTTGTCCTAGGTAACAATTGTTGCCAATCTCCAGGTGAGGGCTAGAGATCACTCAAAATTACAACTGCTCTTCAGGTAGCAGAGATCAGTTCCTCTGGAGAAAACAGTGGACTCTGTCATTATACCCTGCTGAGGTCACCACAGCAAATTGACACTGTTTGCCCAAAGCCAGAGCACTCTCCCAGAGCCTCTTTCTAGATCTCGTTGTATTTATTTCCACAAGGGGCCTTATTTCTAGTAGAATCATAAAGTTGGAAGGGATCTCTGGGGTCATCTAGTCCAACCCCTTGCACAAGGCAGGAAACTCACAAATACCTCCCCCCCCTCTGTGTCTGTGGTCTCATGAATAATGGATGGGTTTTCGTGCCTGTTCGGAATCTGGGTGTGGTATAAAGAACTATAATTCCAAATGGCATCATAGAGGATAATGCTGCAAAATGGGAGCTAGGGAGGGAGGGAGGGAGGGATTTCTCTACAGAATTGACGGAAGTCCCAGATTTGCAGATAAACCTGAAATCTAAAGCTCCCCAAATAATAGGTAACAATGAATGTAGTATTAAAGGGGGAAATGAGCTGTCAGTGGCCATTTTGGAGGTTGCTAGGCATCTGCAGCAGTATTGCTGAGCCTTCTAAGCCTTGGTTTCTGTAAAGCAAAGTGTGGGGAGGGGGCACATGGGGGCCAAAATAACCCTGCAAAAGTTCTGCTCCTGTGTCATGTCCCCTGATGGAGAAAGACTTGCTGGGGCAGGCCCTGTGGCAACCTGCGGAGACTCACTATATGTGTAACTGGGCCTTGAACAGCCTGGACACCAATGCTGCGCAACTACGCCTGGCCTAGCCTGGTGGCTGGCACCGCACAACTTGGCCAGACTGTGCCCAGGGAGAGGCTGCCAGGGGGAAGGGAGGAGGGAAATATGTTTTGGAAAGAGGAAATACTGGGGGGAGGGGGAAATAAGATGCCACTGACAAGTCCTTGAAGGTCCTGTGCTTGTAGACTTTTTTCATGTGCAGAGGCAAAATGTTGCATACAAAGTGGGAGGGCTTGTGATATTTCTGGAGGGCATGCAGACACTTTGAGATAGATTCAGGTAGGTAGCCATGTAAGTCTGAAGCAATAGAACACTTCGTTCTGCCTGTGAGAGTTGAGGCCACATCTCCCAGCTCAGTCACACCATATATAGTTTACAAACTTGAGAATCCTGCCTGCAAAAGGCAGAGGTAAATTGTTCTGTTGTGGTGCCATATCAGGCTGACTAACAGCTTACTCAGAATCAGAAGTCTTGATAACGTTTTTGACGAGAGCACTGTTGAATGTTGTCTAAAGCAAACAAAAGCAGTTCTGCTCCTCACTCTTCCCACTTTAGAAGAAAAAAACCCACAAAAAAACCTCGGGGGGGGGGGGGGACAGCGGGGGGGGGGGGGGGGGGAATCACTGGAGGTAAGTATGTCAGTAAGTTTCCAGCGGTGATAGTAAAGAAGTTGTAAAGGAAGGAAGCAAACAGCGTTTCCTTGATTTGCCTGCACGGATTGGTATCATTGTGTTTGTGTGTCTTAGCTCTCCCCATAAGATCAGCACTTCTGAACACACTGAGGTATTAGCACTGGGGATCAGCCTGCCTCTGATTAGCATATGAAGTGACTTTGTGGCCGAAGACTCCACTGCATTAACAATAGACAAGCATTTGCTTTCCCAAAGCACATGGGTAATTAGCCAGAGCCACCTGGGATTCCCATTTGCAGTGTCGCCAAATAAGGGGGGGCAGTGGGAAGAGCCCCCCCTTTTTTAAAAAAAAGAGAAAGAAAGGAAGGAGCAAATCCTTTTTCTGGAAGAATGATGAGGAGTGGGGGGAGGCACCCCAGACAATGGCGACAGAGCCATGGCAGGTGGCTTTTGCAGCTGCGTGACACTCAGGCAGCAGTGACCTGAGCGAGCGGAGCCTGAGCGGAATAAATATTGCAGGAGTTCTCCAGTTGTAAAGGTGGCACAGGGGAGGGGGGAGAGCACGCACAGAACAGTGGCCTGGAAAAAAAATTACTTCTGGTCCTCTAAGCAGTGGCCAGAAGCACCAGCTTTATCCTTCCATGTCGTATAAACTATGCATGAGCTTCGGTGTGCAAGGGCCTAACTAGGGATGATAGAAAAGATGTCGAAGGGCTACATAAATACTTCAAGGGCTCTCTCTCTTTTTTGGGAAAAGAGAGTGGTGAATGTGCTGTTTTTATTTTTTTTATTTTTTACCCTACCAGTACCTACCTAGTTTATGTTTCAGTTCGTGTTTTTAAATCTAGTTTGGATGATGAACTTTTAGCACCGGTTTAAATTTTTAATTGTGGGAAGCCTGGTGAGTGAAAAGGAACAGTCCCTAATAGTGGGTTTTCTGATCTCCTGTTGTTTCCTTTTATAAACATATTAAACCAGAGCTTGACCTAAAGATTGCTTGAAGCTGCCTATGAATAAATGCTTGTTATGTAGACAGACGTTTGTATCCTTTAGTGCCAGCAGCTCATCTAAATGGAAAATTTAATACTTAGTTGTCGTAATTGTTACCCAAATCAGTTTCTGAGTCAGGTCTGTCATGTCAGAACATCCTGCACGTGTATGATCTTAGGCACAAGCACTGGAGTCCAGTCAGAACCATTCCAGTCCAGATGTACACATGAATCCCAAAACTGACCCAGTGATCCTAAGTATGGAAAGAAATGTAAGGGAGACAATGTACTCAGCCTGCCGCTTACTTTAGTAACAAAGTACAAAGATTAAAGATTAAGGTCTTGACCTGAAAGTGAAGCAAAGCACACAGTAAACCATACTCCAGCTGTCTTGTCGAGGAGTTGTCAAGTAATTTTAGTGTTGTGTAAGTAGAAGACAGTGGGAGAACTAGCAGTCCTGGAAGCTGTGTATTCATTGGACAAGAATGGTTCCAATTGGACCTCAGTGCTTGTGGCCAGTGTTCCCTCTAAGCTGAGTTAGTGTGAGCTAGCTCAGTTTTTTAGCCTCTGGCTCATGCATTTTTGTCTTAGCTCAGGAAGGATAGCTCCAGAGCAAACTAATCGATGCAGTAGCCAAATCGCTCACAACTTTAATGCCAGCAGCTCACAAAGTAGAATTTTTGCTCACAAGACTCCACCGCTTAGAGGGAGCATTGCTTGTGGCTAGTCTGTACAGATATAGGGTTTTCTGATGTGACAGACCCAATCGGGGACTGTATTGGGTAACATGCTTGGCTTGTTTTGAGTTTTTACTTGACTCATTTTATTTTTGTAGATCAAGATGGGTAGCTGTGTTAGTCTGTGTGTAGCAGTAGACAAGAGCACGAGTCCAGTAGCTCCTTAAAGACTTAACAGAACTTGTGGCAGGGTATGAACTTTCGTGAGTCACCGCTCACTTCTTCAGGTGTCTGAGGAAGTGAACAATGACTCACGAAAGCTCATACCCTGCCACAAATTTTGTTAATCTTTAAGGTGCTGCTAGATTTTTGCTCTTTTCTGTATTTTCATATTACCTCTCAGTGTGGCTGACATTTAAAGATATTTAATGCAGATTTCCCCCCAAAGTAGCTAGAGGTTAATCAGCTTTCCCAGAAAAAAACTTGTGGTACATGTGGCAAAAGCATCTTTTTCAAGAACAAACTTGATTTCAAGATCAGTTCTAAATTCACAATTGAGCCCGTAGGTGAATTGTACCAGCCAGTGCTTTTTTGCCTTACTCAGTAAACCAATTTGCCAGAAATCAGTTCAGCAGAGATGGCTTTCCTTCAGAAGAGTACAAAGAACTGAGCCCTGCTGTTTTTGAAGTTAGTAGCAACATATTTACTGATTTGTAAATGTGTATTTGAGAAGAAAGAAAAGGAAACTTCTATTATCAACTTACAATAACAATTACTTCATATCATTCGACCATTTGGAAGATTTAATGTAAAATATTAGAGCTAGTGGAGAAGAAATAAGTAAATAAGTATGAGATTTTGCGGAACTAGTCATTACATTAATCTTATATCCATGTACATACTCAGGAACTATTTACAGGATGTGAATGTAATTGGAAGATTAATTGTTCACTGTTTGAAGTGTTAGAATTGTTAAAAATTGAAAAAATAAAAAAACATTAGAATTTTTTTTAAAAAATGTGTATTTTAGACATGTTTAAATATGGTTTCATACTTAGCCTTATATCTTCAGTCTCTGTAATACTTGGTCTCTCCCTTGTCCTCTTTGGATAATACAGTAGTAATGAGAATATTTTGAAACCTTCCTGTGCATTTCCCCCCTCTCTTTTTCTTTTCTTTCTGTTTTTTTTTACAAGGAAGTATATGCTTTCCTGAAAACAGCAGATCGCTCCAGGAGGCTCAATTGTACAAGCCATCTGTGAGTGAAGGAGCTCACAGCTGCTTCAAAGTTCTGAGAGGTTTTGCAGCTTCTGGAAATCTGTGGACGATGTTAAATTTTAGTGAAATCAAAGCTTCCAGATTTGCTGCCTAACGGGATGTGTCTAATCTGGTGATTTGGATGCAGTTCGGTTAGGTTTTCAGTGCCTAATGACGTTCATGTGTCTGGCGCGACCATGTGTCTTTTGGTGATGCTGCTTTGCAGGTTTCCCTTTAGGGACAGGAGAATAAATCAGAACTTGGGAAATAGACTCCTTTCCACAGGGAGAATGTATAACATGGATGACAAGTTAAGTGCAGGATTTGTTGCTGTTCTATGTTATCTTTCCTTTTCCCCTCATTTTGAAGGACTTTGGTGTCCTCTGTATAATGTGGAATTTAGAATTGTGTAGTCCGAATCCCATCTGTGGTTAGTAGTTTAATTGAAAACTACCTCTGGTTACTGTGGGTTAGCAGAGACAGATTGCAGTTCAGTGTATCTTTTTTATTTACAGTTCAACAGATTTAGAGTTTTGACACTGTTCAGTGTGCCCATCGTTTATATAGACTTACATTGCCCACCATCTCACATTTGTTCTATCAGATTCTATTGTTTAGTAATACAATGTGCGCTTGGAACATTTGGTGTTGTATTCGAGTAAAATGAAAATTGCAACTCTGTGAGCAGTAACTTGGGCAGATGTTTTAAATGGAGCACATGCTGAATTTTGTATATCTGATTCGTAGTGTTTTGCTTTATTTGTGGATAAAACTTGATAGCTTTCTTCTGTCTTTCTGCTTTATATACCACTGTTTCTCCATGGATCTCAGGTGGCATAAATGGGCTCTCCTTCCCCCCTCCATTACCCTTACCACTTCTCTGTGAGGTATGTTGGGGGGGCTTGTTCATTGTCTCCTGGTGAGCTTCATGGCCAACTGGGGATCTGAATTCTGGTCTCCTAGTTCCTAATCCAGCACTCTACCCCCCCCCCCCCCCCCCCCCGGCCTGTTTTACAGCATTTCTGCAACTTGAGTGCACGGAGATCATTTACAGGGGACTTGAATTAATTCCAGTCTTCAATTTAGGAATATCCATACTTCTTTCACATCAACAGGTTTGTAAATTCTGTCCAGAGCAACAATTACGTGGGCAACAGCAACATCATAGATTCTTCCTTTGTGGTCTGCCGCTTTCGACACAGGCAGGAGTTGTGCTCATTGGATCCCACAATGCTCTAGTAGATTGGACCACCCTTGGCCTCTCTTTAGTGCTTCTCTTGCTGAGCCTCCAGGCAAGTTTCTGGCGGTTTTTGTTGTTGTTGTTGTTGTTGTACATCACTTCCCGTTTGGTGTAGTGGTTAGGAGCACAGACTCTAATGTGGGAGAACCAGGTTTGTTTCCCCTGCTCTTCCACATGCAGCCAGCTGGGTGACCTTGAGTCAGTCACAGTTCTCTCAGAGCTGTTCTCTCACGGGCAGTTCTTGAAAGAGCTCTCTCAGCCTTACCTACCTCACAGGGTGTCTGTTGTGAGGAGAGGAAGGGAAAGACTGTAAGCCGCTTTGGGACTCTCCGTGAAGGGTGGGGTATAAACCCTTCCTAAATAGGCTCTTCTCTGTGCTCTTACACTTCTTTACTAATCTTGACTTTTTGTTGATATTTCATAATGTTGGCCACTTGGAGCATGCAGTTAGCCTAGAATGAACAAGAAGTTTCATTGCATTTACATTATTCTTAATAATATTAGATGAATTGCAGTGATTTTGAATGATGGCAAAGTTTATTCGCATTGTCCTGTTTCTGTCTGGTTCAATGTTGTAGATAACCCTGGGATTTAGGATCATTTAGTATCCCATTTTTATTTAGCACTGATGTGGAACAGGAGCTACAATAAATCACTGGTGTCTGTTACTGTTGTGGCCCCTTCAGTTTCTAAAATAGCTCTCTTGTAGTAATACAGGAATTTTGCTTTAGTGGCCTATGAGTTAGGGGCTTAGGCTGACATTAAAAGGCAGCATTCCCAAGTAATAGATACCAGAATCCTCCTTTGACACAAATAAATACTACCTGTGGGATAGAGACTGGCTAAGACCAGTACTCTATCCCACAGTACTCTATCCCTCAAGACGCTGAACTGCAGGCTGTGGAAGGTCAGTAGTTCAGCAGTTCGAGACACGGGTGCCGCATGATGGAGTGAGTTCCCATCTTTAGTTCCAGCTCCTGCCAACCTAGCAGTTCGAAAGCAAGAAATTGCAAGTAGATAAATAGGTACCACTTTGGTGGGAAGGTAACAGCGTTCCGTGCACCTTGGTGTTTAGTCATGCCGGCCACATGACCACAGAAATGTCTTCGGACAGTGCTGGCTCTTCGGCTTTGAAACGGAGATGAGCACCGCAACCCTAGAGTCGGATTCGACTGGCTTTCGCGCAAGGGAACCTTGACCTTGAAGACCAGTACTGGCCTGAAAAAAAGATATGCAGACTCAAAATAGAAAAGGAGGAAGAATATATGTAACATGCAAATGAAGCATAATAAATCCCTTCTTTTTCCCAAACAGCAATTTGAAATTATGCATAGGTTTCTCAAGAGGTGGTTTGCCATGGCCTGCCTCTGCATAGCAACCCCGTCTCCTATCCAAGTGCTAACCGGGGCTGACCCTGCTTATCTCTTGAGATCTGATGAGATTGGGCTAGCCTGGGCCATCGAGGTCAGCGTGTAGCAAGTATAAGTGTACCAATTGTAGAAATATGACTGAGGCCTGATCCAGACGTTGTGGGATGTGATGTCAGAGTGCTGAAGTGTTAAAACGAGTTGCACCATTTCCAGCTACAAGGGAGGGATTTTTTGAAGTTCCCCTACATTAATAATTTCCTGTAAGTTGAAAAGAAGCACGGCAAGTGGACAATTAGTCTAGACACTGCCCTGAATGCTGTATATAGATACACAGGCTCTTGTTACATCCCAGAGAAGTCTAGAGAGATTCCAGCCTGAACAAGATTTTTAGTGAAGATCTTTAAGGTTGTTCTGGCTGTTTATCTTGCCTTGTGCTTTCACTTTCTTAGAAACTGGCAACAGGAGTCTCGGCAGTCCGAAAGGTTGAGAAAAAAGGAAAAAATAACCAGCATTGAGAATGTTTACACATGAGTACTGGCCTCATAACTCTGACCAGTTTTATTTAGATAACTACGAGGACCTATTGACAGCCATTGTGAATAGCAAAATTCTGCAAAGGTCTGATTCGACATAAATGCAACAGCTACAAACTGTAAAAATATGCTATCATAAATATCATAAAACAGCCAAAATCGCACTGTAAAACATGAAAAAGCCAAATGGATTTCGGCAATTTGCCTTTTTCAGTGGCACATACTACCAAAAAGAGGTAAATATTGCCACAAATGTACCACAATGCATAGGTAAAACCTTTAGACCAGGTACAATTAATCCTTCATGATTTGCTAATCACCTCCTCGTAATATACAATTTTATTTATTTATCCCCCCCCTCCGAAGGGGATTTTTTTATTGCATTTTTCTACAAACTACAATGAAAAAAGGGAGGGGGAAATTACAACTAAAGGAGAAAGGAAAGTAAACCACTAAAAACTCAAGTATAGGAGATCATTACAACAGCTTGTACCAGTTTTAGTCTAAAATGCTGTCATTACATTGAACATGGTCATTTAAACTATATTATTTATCTTTATAGTTAGTAATTTCACTGTTTAGAGATAACCACAAGAGCATCAACATTTAATAAATGCTTATAAGGCACAATTCAGAGTTCTTCAGCCTTCATTTTATTTTGTCGTTTCTAATCCTCAATTGGTAATTGTGTTTGGGGGCTGCTGCCCCCTTCTCAGAAGCAGAGTCCTTGTCAGAAGTAGAATTGGAAGAAGCAACTGTATCGCTAGGTTTGCTGTCTCCATCTTCTTTACCATACTCACCTGACTCTCCCAGTTGCAGTCTCAGAAACCTCCGTGCTTTGAAGACAGTGAATCTTTTTTATCCTTGAGTTTGAAAAGGACGCCTTCAGGAACCAGCCATCTATAAGGGATGCTGTTTGTTTGTAAGAACATAATCAAGTCTTTATATTCCTTCTTCTTCTTCCTTATTTCGAATGGGATATCTTTCAAAATCCTGATGGTGTTGCCTCCAATTTTCAAGGGTACTCCTGATGTTGCTTTCAAAATTTGGTCCCTCACAAGTCTCTTTGAGAATCTTACCACTATCTCTCCAGGCAGATTATTATTTTTGATGTATACAGAATAGGCTCTATAAACCACATCCATTTCGCTTGTAAGATATTCCGCTTTTAAATCTGCAATTGGAGCCAACGCCTCACTCAACATTTGTTTTAGATTCTCGTCTTTAGCTTCAAGGACTCCTTGGAATCGAAGAACAAAATTGGCTTTCTCCATTTGTATCTGCAGTAGTTGAGATTCGGAAGAAATTGCTTCTTTTCCAACGACTGCGCCCTTTTTTAAAAACCTTTTTCGATTTGGTATCCATTTCTTTCATCTTTTCAGCTGTTTGCTCCGACAATTTTTTAGTTTCATTCAAGTTGGAGCTGCTGAGCTTTAAAGTTCTGATTTAATGCTATTAGCTGTTGGTTGATAGTTGTCATCTGGTCCAGTAGAGGGCGCAAAGAGTCTAACAATTTAGAAAACTTGGTGGTATCTTCCGGTCATGGGCTCATACTTCCAGGAGGTTTTAGTTTCGTTTGCCTTTCTTTCTCCGTTCCCCCCCGCCGCCATGTTAGCGGATTGTTTACTTTTAAAAAGAACTTGCTAAAGTCTCTGCAATTCGCCCCAACGCTTATTGTCACTCTGGTGTGTTTCTTGAAACAGATTTCCATGCTTATACTTCAGCTCCCCCTTAAAAAATTGCTACTTCACTCATGCGTAAGGGAGGGGCCCCTCACCCGCTTGCTAGTCTCGTTGTTCCCGGGGGAGCTTTCTTTTATAATCGCAGTGTTCATTTAACTCGACTCACTGTTCATTGTTGGTCTGGAGACCTCACCAAAGGTACGTGTAAAGCACCCGATCTCCAATGTTTGTCCCAGTCGGCGGCTAGAGTTCCATTGTGGACACACAACAGCTGGACTGTCAGGGCGGAAGAGCGCCTCAATTCCCCAGCATCGCGCTGGCAAAGAGGCCACCCTTCAAAAGCCCCATGGCTAGGAGCCTATCACAAAGGTGATGCGGCGCGCGGATCGCCTGCTCAGGAGCTACCAGGGACTGCTAGTGGGTTGCCATAAACCGGAAGCCCCAGAATTTTGCTATTTTATGTACTTGACATCTATATGTTCTGCCTGTACGACATCAGATTATTTTGGACGTCTGTGTATGTGTGAGGGGGGGTGTTCTTACAGTTTTATTAAAGACATCTGTCTCAGGGTTTGTTTGTTTTTACAATTTTACAATTTTTCAGCTTTTTCTTAACATTTTGGGTTCCCTAATCCATCTGTCTTTTCTAGTTTTCTCTTCTCTTCTCATTCTGGTCCTGTTAGACCAGAGCAGGAGGTCATTACCAGAACGGAAATTTTTATTCAGTTTTATTTCTTTAATTCCAGAGATGACTGCAGTCAGGATTTGCCAGATCCCAACTCTGTCTGAATCCTCAGAAAGTCATTCGGTATAAGGGATAACATTAAGAAATGGAAGAAGATAAGTGTGGTGCTCCCGCCCGCTCCACGGGGGAGTCCCTACCCCCAGTTGCCGTCCCGCAGTGGCGCTTGCCCCTCTTTGCAGGGGAACGGGAGACCTTGGAATGGGGCCAGCTACCTGGTTACCTCACCAAGGCAAACCTACGCCCACAAGAGCCACTGGAGACGTCTGCCACGCCGCCTCTCTCTCCGACCGTTGGTCAGCCCGCCTCCGTCCTCTGCTCTGCATCTCTTCCCAGTCTCCCTTTCTGTTCCTCTTTTATCCTCCCCTCCACCCTGTCCCTCTCTCTCACTGGCTGTCGGGCTGTCCTTTGGTAGTCCCACCTCCCAATAAGAGCTCCGACACTCTGTCAGGTGTGGGGGCGTTCTGACCCCGCCCGAGGCACCAAGCGTGGAGGGCGCGGGACAACTGACTGTGTCGGGGCGCACTCGCCCCGAGAGCCTCGGCGGCGGTGTCTCCCAGGGACCCGCCCTATTGTCGCGTACTCTGAGGCAACTGCCGGGCCGTCTTCATGTCGGGGCTTCTGCCGCTGCCCCTGACCTCCTGGTCGGCTGCTTCTTCGCTTGTTTCGGGGCCATAGGGCTTTTCTCTGGAGCCATTAACAGCTGAGGTAAGAGGGGGGGGTCTTCAGGGGGCGGATGGAACGGGGGCCCATAGGAGAGGACCGGCCTGTTGGAGCTGGGACAATAAGTTCTTAGGGTGCGCACAGTTCACTGTCAGTTAAAATCAGGACGTGCTGCTGGTATCTCTTAAAATGCTCCGAGTGGCTCTGAAAGGAAATGAGACTTGCATTTGCCTGCACACCCAAGAACAACTGCTGTTCCCCCCTGTAAGCAGGCAAAGAACTGATCACCTGCTTCCAAAAGCAATACTTCTTTATCATATTCCTTTGCATGCCATCCCTTCGTAAACCTGCATTCTAGCTTCAGCATCCAGATTAAGGGCTAGAGGAGCTGAAATTCGGGACGTTCAAAACAGTCAAAGCTAGAATGTCAGATGTAGGAAACCTTGGAGACAGAGGATAAATGTCTGGGTTTGGCACATTGGTGCTGCAAAGAGTTTTGCAGTGGCTTTCTGAAATGCATTTTTCCCCTTGAAAAGCAGTAAGTGTTCTGCTTGAAAAGGTTAGGTTGTTGCTGCTGTGCTCTTAAATTTCTCAGCGTTCTCTGTACATTATAATTGGCTACTCTGATTTAAGCAAGTCTTAATACATGCAAAAGGAAAAATGTATACACGGAACCTTCTTTTAAGGAGCTGCTCTCTCCTGTAGTTTCGAGGAATCCAGAGCTGATAGAGCCAGTTTGGTGTAGTGGTTAAGTACGCGGACTCTAATCTGGGAGAACCGGGTTTGATTCCTCACTCCTCCACTTGCACCTGCTGGATGACCTTGGGCAAGCCATAGTTCTGAGACAGTTGTTCTTGAAAAAGAGCCATTTCTGTCAGAGCTCTCTCAGCCCCACCTACCTCACAAGGGTGTCTGTTAGGGGGAGGGGGAGGGGGAGACTTCTTTGGGTAGTGAAGGGCGGGGTATAAATCCAGTCTTCTCCTCTTCTTCTTCTTCTTCTTCTCATTTCATTTTTGGATGCCTAATTCTGAGTGGGAGAAATCCTACCCTTGAGAGCAGTGAAGGACCAAGAAGCTTCAGTCGCATATATAAATTTCCAGAGCATGGACCTAGAGGTTACAAGTAGTGGATTCAGTGAAGTAAAAAAATATCCTGATGCATAGAGATTTGCTTTGGCTGGGAGTCATGAAGATTCATGACTTCAAGAAATTTGTTTGTGGGAAGGTCTGATTAATTCAGCTGCCCCAACACATATTCTTTATTGGTAAACTGTTAAGCATATACTTCACACACACACAAAACCCACTTAATTATGCAACTGTTGGCAGATCCTTTGAGGATTTGAGACTGAAAATGGGTGTCCTTTTATGCTACAGGTTATAATTTAATTGGTGCCCGCCTCCCAATGTTTTGTGCTGTGGTTGGGGATTTTGGAGCCCTTGACTGCTCTTTCGTTCTTTTGAATCTCATCCATGGCTATTAGCTTCACCACATACTCCCGAAGGGATAGATCTCAGTAGGGATCTTGGAGGCTTTGCGCTTGGTAACAGTGGTGTTATTCATGCATTCTGAACCTCTGAACTATAAGATATTATTGAGCCAATCCAGGTGGCCAGTAATTCAAAAGCCAATTTTTTTTAAGTCAAATATTTTTGTGAAGCTGGCATAACGGACTATGACGAATCCATGAGTCATAGAACTCCCTGTGTGTCTTCCATTATCTGTATACAAAGGAAGATGTTAACCTTGTGGCCCAGGAGCTTTTTATCATGCTTTCTTATGAGCTGGGCTTGGGTGGAAGGAAAGACAGTTATGAAATACAGATTTGCGCTCTGCCTCAGGATCTAGCTGGTTGCTTTGGGTTTTTTTGAAAGTGTCTGGAACCCTAACTGCTGGAAACTTATGTTCTTGCCCAGAGGTTTGATTCAGCATTACAAAAAGTATTTAGGGCATACCCCATAGTTGCCTGTGATCTTTGCCTCCCCATGTGGCATGGAGGAAGATGCCTGGTCTTTTAGTCGAGCTGGTGTGATGCAAGCCCGTGTGCCAGCCGGCACGGAGAGCAACTTGAAGCAGCCTCCCAGCAAGCTGCTTGTCTGTGTGCATCAGCATTTCTGCGGCTAATTCATAAGAGCTTGTGTTTACATTGTAGACAGAGATGGAGAACTGAGGGAGAAAACCCATAATGGTGTAAAAGCCGAATATCTGAGCTTGAGCTATGAGCTTTTGCAACGACACAGGACTTGCTGAATCATAGTGAGCATCTACGGTTCCATATCCTCAAGAGTTCTCCTGTTACGGTGTCAGTTCCAATACGATGGCTTGCCTGTTTTCCAGTATTTCCTACAGCAGGGCCCCTTCGTGGCTTTCCATTCTAACAGAATTTGCTAGCTAGGCCAGCCTTACCACATTTGGTCAAAAGCCTCCAAAGTGCTTGCTGATCAGCAGCATAGATAATAGTTTACAGTAACAGTTACCCATTCACAGTGTGTTTATGTGGTAGTACAGCTTTTGACAGTGGAATTCTCTGCCTGGTGGAGAGATCCCAGGTACACAGTGTTGTTTTTCTTTGATTCTTTTGTTCTTGTTTTCTCGAATGCGGGAATATAGATGCACACCATTCCTGAGCTGAGTGGTGATGACACCAGCATATTTGTTTGTGTACTTCATTTATACACCCCACCTTTCTTCCCCATGGGGACCCAAAGTGGGTTACATTATTCTTCATTTTTATCCTCACAAGGACCCTGCGAAGTTGGTTAGGGTAGGAGTGTGTGAGAGGCCCAAGGTGACCTGGCAGGATTCCATGGCAAGGTGGGCATTCGAATCTGGATCTCCCTGACCACTACACTATACTGTTTCTCTTGGGAGGATTCAATTAATATTATATTGACACCTTTAGGTGTTAACCCACGCAGCCTATGAGTTGAATTTAATACATGCACGTGGGCACGTGGCCTGAAATGGGTGGCCTAGGCTAGCCTGATCTCATCAGATCTTGGAAGCTGAGCAGGGTTGGCCCTGGTTAGTATTTGGATGGGAGACCTCCAAGGAATATCAGGGTTGCAACGAGAAGGCAGGCAATGGCAAACTACCTCTGAAGAGCCAGTTTGGTATAGTGGTTAAGAGCGTGGACTCTAATCTGGGAGAACCGGGTTTGATTTCCCACTCCTCCACTTGCAGCTGCTGGAGTGACCTTGGGTCAGTCACAGTTCTCTCAGAGCTGTTCTCTCGAACAGTTCTTGAAAGAGCTCTCTCAGCCTCACCTACCTCACAGGGTGTCTGTTGTAGGGAGAGGAAGGGAAAGGAGATTGCAGGCCGCTCTGAGACTCCAAGTGAAGGGTGGGGTATAAATCCAATCACTTCTTCTTCCTCTTCTGAATGTCTCTTGCCTTGAAAATCGTCATAAGTTAACTGTGACTTGACCGGGGGGGGGGACGGACAGACAAATGTTGGCACATACGTGGGGGGGGGGCAGAGAATGAGAGAGGCTGTATGTTAGACTATTTTACACAGATCCATGCTTAAGCAATATACTGCTGCACAATGTTACTTAAAACACCCCAGATTCTGGAAATTATTTTATTTGCTTCATTTATAGCTCACTCTTCTCTCTGAGATTCAGAATTAAAAACAGTTCAGTCAGACAGCAAAGACCTCCAATAAACAATGTTATATAGTAGAGTGCCCTGTGTACGGGCATGGCGAGGTAATTACTACTACATATACAGTACTGATGGAGCTGCGGTGGCTCAAGTGGTTAAGACGCTGAACTGCAGGCTGTGGAAGGTCAGTAGTTCAGTGGTTCAAGACCCGGGTGCCGCAAGACAGGGTGAGCTCCTGTCTCTAGTTCCAGCTCCTGCCAACCTAGCAGTTCGAAAGCAAGAAATTGCAAGTAGATAAATAGGGACCACTTCGGTGGGAAGGTAACAGCGTTCCGTGCGCCTTGGTGTTTAGTCATGCCGGCCACATGACCACGGAAACGTCTTCGGACAGCGCTGGCTCTTCGGCTTTGTAACGGAGATGAGCACCGCAACCCTAGAGTCGGATTCGACTGGCTTTCGAGCAAGGGAACCTTTACCTTTTTATACAGTACTGACCAGTCTTATTTTAAGGCATAGTGAAGGAGATAGGAATGGGTCCCTGTTGGGGATACTTCAGCTGCAGCAGGCAGTTGTGGGGTGAGGGTGGGGTGTGCAGAGGAGGTAAGGAATTGTAAAGGCTCGTAAACATCCTCTTATGCCCATTAGTGAGTTTAATGGGACCAAATTTCTAATTTGTTCAGGACTTGCGGCCTTAGTGCACCGAGTAGAACTATTTCAGCACAAAGTTTGAGTTGAGTGGCACTTTTAAGATTGACAAAGTTTATTTCTGGGTACATGAAAGCTTATCGCCAGAATTAAACTTTGTTGGTCTTAAAGATGCCACTCGACTCAAACTTTGTTCTGTTGCTTCAGACCAGCATGACTACCCACCAGAATCTATTTCAGCACATTCAGCCTAAGGCAGACTAGAAAAACAGCACAGCTGCAGAGATGGCCCATGCTAAGAAAGATGGGGTTGAGTTTGGGAGCATACCTAATCTGTAGTGTCTATTTGAATATGCTTCTCTTTGGGACTGGGTAGGAAATCCTGGTCTTCTTCCTGCTCCCTTTCCAGTTGTGATCGGTGTTCTAATAAGTGTGTGTCAGGATACAAACATAAGACTTCTTGGATGACCCATTTCTACCCTTCCAAACACACCTCTCCTTCTTGCCCTACTTGGTAGGGGGGGGGAGCACAAAACCATTGAAGTCCTATGGAAGAAAAACCAGCATTGCCATATAAAATAAGTAACCACATAGGGAGAAGCCACAGAAGGGACCTTCCCAGAAATAGAACAACTCTGTACTCTGTGGAAGAGAAATTCTTATCCATGCAATGTTCTCTGTGGGACTAATTTGGGCCCACATACTCAAAGCAGGCTAGGTTGTTCTGTGTCAGGTGGGAGTGCTAGCGAAAGAAACTAGTGCCTAGTGTGAAGGCAGTAAGGTCTCACAGAGGAAATAAGACTGTGGTCATTGGTTGAGCTTACCCAACAACAGAGCAGTTCAAAGGAACTGAGAGCGGGAGCCTGGGATGGCACCGGACCAAGGTTGAACAGGAGCGGGCCAAAGGACAGTGCTAGGTGGACTATTGCCCAGGCAAACACCTGAGCACAGAGTGAGGCAAGATTGCCAGTGACCAATCATAAAACCACTGGGCAAGGCCAGTCAAGTTGAGCGTAGAGACCTCTGCTCGTGTTGGCCTGTGAATCCCGGTTAATCAGCTTGGAGCAGGAGTTAGTCACAGTGGCCAAGGTTATCCACTCAGTAACTCCAGAAAATGCAGACAAAGTCCCCTACGTCATGCACTTGCCTGGTTTTTTTGTGTGTGAGACCTGTATTAAAACAGCTGATCTGAAGCCAGGGCTTGATGCAGCACCTTCAAAGAGGGAACCTGCCATGGTTTCCCGTTGTGTGTGTGTGTGTGTGAATGCACAGTGAAAATAAATGTAGGCATTGGTTTTGTATGCCATCTAAGGTCTGTGGCAAGTACTTGCTTAAAATGTTAACTCGTAAAGCTGCACATTGGTGGTTGTAACAGATCTGAGCTCCTCAATCTAGGTTTGGGCTTCTCACAGTGAGGAAGCCAGTGCAGCTAAGAGAAGATTGAAAGTGGTATGATATGACTTTTGTGCCAAACAAGTTTTGGAAGTATTGTCACATGGTGCATATGAATATATTTAAAGACATATAACTTTGATTTATACATTTTGTTGGCAACTAGCCTGCATTTCTTTTATTTTTGAAACAAAATCTGTTGTGAACAGTGATAGAAATCTATTAGCAACATATGCTGAGCTATTGGGCTGTGGCGGAGAGAAGGAATTTGGGGGATGAATCTCATTTTTGTCAGTTATTGTGGGAGTAAAGTCTGGGTTGTTGTTTTTTAAAGATACCATCTGCCCAAGATCTTGATTCTGATCTCAGGATTCCTGTCATACATTTCTTTCTTTTATAAATGTTCTCATTCTCCTGCACAAGCATTTTCCATCCAGAAGTACTTCTGAACACCTTGTCATTTGAACTTAGAAGGCATGGCTAGGTTCTGATCTCTCTACAGAAGCTGCCTGGGTTTTCTGACAGTTCTACTGCTGTGTGTGTATTAACTGTAGATGTCAGTTTCCATGTGAAGTGTTCATCTAAGGGACATGTATGTTAAAAGCTCTTGAAGAGGGATAAGCTTTTATTAAATAATAATGTGTTGTAGAAGATGGTCATGAACGTTTTTGCATGAAGGTTGGTTCCAAGAAATTCTCTTATTCTTAGAGGCCATCCACAGCGAGGGAGCAAGATTACCTTCTGATCCTGTCTGCCAGGTGTGTCTGTCCTGCCTTCGGTCCCAACAGATGACCACACACAGGGATGTAATGTTTGCGTGGCGATATATGCATGAAGGAACCAGTTACGCATTCCACTCCTGGATTATATGTGGGATATTGTTTCCACAATTTGGACCTGTGTACTTTGGATTTTGCACACACAACCCCTATGCAGATGTCCACATGGGTGTCAGTGGTATCTAGGACAGATGTTTCCTTGCTTCTCCATCATACATAGCTTCCTGTGTCATGGAAGTCTTCTAAAATGGACCCAAATCTGCACTTATAGGTTGTTGCTTTTAAATATGAATCTGGATGCTGTTAATACCCTGGGTTTTTCTACGCTTCAGAGGCATGGCTAAAGAGATGAGTCATGAAGTGTTCTGCCAAGGATTTGCCCCCTAGTAAATAAACAATGGGGATGGAGAACAAAAATGCAGATTTTCTTTTGACTGTTTTTTGGTGGATTTCTCTTGAACACTTGAGCACATGAAGATGCCTTATATAGAAGCAGATCATTGGTCCCTCAAGGTCAGTACTATCGACTCTGACAGGGAGCGGCTCTCCAAGGTCTCAGATCGAGGTCTTTCACATCACCTACTTCCTGGATCCTTTTTAACTGGAGATGCCAGGGATTGAACCTGGGACCTTTTGCATGCTGAGAAGATGCTCTCCCACTGAGCTGCAGGCTATAGTGGCTTCTGAGGATTCCTCTAGATGTTTATAGGCCATATACCACATGAATGCATTATTGCGTTGAAGGAATTCTGCCCAACTATATGTGAACATGTCTTGATGTATACAGAACTACAGGGCTGTGCTTGCGGAACAAGGAATTTCTGTGAATGGAGCAGAGCTTTGTATTTGTTTTCCTTCCCAGCTGGACTTTCTGAATGTCCTGTGGTTTGGGCAGTACCAAGTTCACAGCACACAAATATGAAACAAAGCCTATATTCCCCTCATGAGGGGCTGTATTTCCTGGCTGCAGGTGGGAAATCCTATTCATGTGGCTCTGCTGTTAGAATCGTGCAGGCACCTGTCTTTAACTGCATCCAGGGGTCATTTCCTGCAGGAGCACACAGGAGCAGAGCTCCGGTACTAAAGAGCCCAGGGGGCAGGCACATGCAACAAGCCCCACCCCCTGCTCCCAGCAGCCCTCAGTCAGAGCAAGAAGCAGCCAGGTAAGTTGCAGAGCTCCCCCTGGCCCCCGGTCCAAAACAGTCCAGTGGCAGCTTTAAAACCAAGTTTTATTCAGGTACAAGCTCTCCCTCTGCGAGGACAGATCTGCACATCCCCCTCCCCAATAGCTAGCAATCCAAAACAGTCCAGTGGAGCCTGAGTGGTGGGTGTTGCCTTCTGACACACTTTCAGTGATGTCAGGGGGTGTGGCATATGCAAATAAGTTATGCTAATGAGTTATGAGCTCCTGCACCTCTTTTTCTACGAAATGACCCCTGACTGTATCTCTCATATTTACTCACATTAGGAAGGAACACACACACACACGGTTCAGATTAGTTTGAAAGTATTCTGTTTACAGCACTAGATGCTCTTTATTTATTTTATTTGTACTTATTTATAGCCCACCTTTCTTATTGAGACTCAAGGCGGATTACACAGCATATTTATTTATTTATTTATTTCCTTCGATTTATATACCGCTCACCCCCTAAGGGCTCTGAGCGGTTTACATTATACATTTGATACAATTCCTACCTAAGGCCACACACACATACAATGGGGGAAGTGACTAACCTAACAGGCACCCTGAAACGGAGACTTCGTTATTGTGGTCTTTCTGCGGGCGGTCTTTTTCCAGTCCGGCGACGACGTCTCCCTGGCGCAGGCCTTCCTTCGGTCGTCACGACTCCTCCCAGGCCTGGGCCAAGCCCACGTCAGCACGTGCTCCCGCAGCCGGCCTCTGTCCAATCGACTCTGGCCTGCCGCGTCGCCCCACCGGCCCAGCCTCCGCTTTCTCGCTCGACTCGCCAACTGCCGCCATGTTCTCCGCGGCCGCCACTTCCACTGCTCACGCCGCTGCCACGCCACGAAGGACGGGTGCCCCCCCCCCCGCTCTAAGAGCAGGTACCCATTTGTCTACTTGCCCTTTAACGGGCTTTCGAGCCGCTGGGTGGGCGGGAGCTGGGACATAGGGGCGGGAGCTCACTCCGGCCACGGTGGGGCTTGAACAGCCGAAGCTGTTCGGCCAGGTGGAAACGCAGGCTTCATTTACTGCCTGCGCCACCGCTCCCCTAAGCTGATGCACTCAACAGGCTGTGACGTCGAATACGCAGTGTATTCGGAAAAGGATTACAGAGATTTGTAACAAAGCAAAAAAATGTTAGACATGATCGTTAGGGTAGGAAATGGTCCAATGTGGAATGGAAGTGAATAGCTCATTCTAATGGAATCTCCAGGGGCCCAAGATCCCAAACACTGCAGGTGGCGCTCTTGAGCCTCAGCAAGGATTTCTATCACAATGATGTGCTAAAGCAATGCAGAAAATAACATTACCTAAGTAGAAGACAGTGCAGCGAGAGCAAGCAGATGATACATACCACATACAGTGGAATAGTCCTCAGTCAGTTTTCCTTCATTAAAGCCAACCTCCTGAACTACTCAGATCTGGGAAAAGTGCAGAGGAGGGTGACCAAAATGATTTGGGGATTGGAGCACCTTCCCTATGAAGAAAGGTTGAAGAGCCTGGGACTTTTCAGTTTAGAAAAGAGACTAGGGGGGGATATGATAGAGGTTTATAAAATTATAAATGGGGTGGAGATAGTACACAAAGAGAAATTTTCCTCCCTCAAAATATTAGAACTCAAGGCATCCAATGAAACTGGTGGGCAGTAGGTTCAGGATGGACAAAAGGAAATACTACTTTACACAGAGAGTGATTAAAATGTGGAATTCTCTGCCAGAGGATGTAGTGATGGCCACAGGAATAAAAAGCATTACAAAGGGATTAGATAGATTCATGGAGGAGAGGTCTATCAGTGGCCACTGGGCATGGTGATTGAGGGGAACCTCCATGTTCAGAGGCACTAATCCTCTGAATCTCAGAGCCAGGAGGCAACATCTGGTGAAGGCCTCGCTCTCTATGCCCCGTTGGCCCTCTAGAGGAACCGGTTGTGTGAGACAGGATGCTGGACTAGATGGACCACTGGTCTGATCCAGCAGGCCTCTTCTTATGTTCTTATGTTAGTATAGCCCCAGTATCTTTATAAAAATGCCTTCCTGGACTGTTCTGTTTGCAGGAAGACAGAAGCACGGAAGCCTTCCTCACCTCCTCAGGCACTCTGTTCCCCAAGGCAGGAGGGCCACAACAGGGAGCGGGCATGCAGGGACAATTGTTGATCTTGCCCATTTGTGGCGTGGCCCTGGCAGGAGGCCCTGCTGAAATGAGTGATGCTGTTGTGGCAGAGCTTTAGAGGAGTGGCAGTCTTTTAAACACTTGTGCCTCTATCAAGCTTTGCGTGCTTCCTGTTTCCAGGGGATTTGTGCTCTGTATCATTGATGATAACGAGGCAGTCTTTTTGCATATTGAGTTTCCATCCTGCAAGGCACGATTCTGTTCTTCTTGTTTGTGGCATCGTTCCTGAAAAGTGAGTGACCCTCATGTCTGGAGTTGGTTGAGCATCTTGTGGGTCCTTCCGGCAGTGAAGTGCTTTGTACTAATCAGTGTTTTCAGTGCCACTTGAAGTCCTTAATCATCAGGCGAGCATCCCCCTCCCGAAATAAGTGCTGCTGCTTGTCAAAGGAAAGGGCTGGATTACCCTAATTACCTCTGTATTGACCCTGCCATTATTCTTAACCTTGCTACTGCAAATTGCACATAATCAAGTTAGAGGGAGTAGCCACAAATTCCTCCTCGCTTCGTATTCCCCAGTTTTTGGTGCTCTAAAACAGAAGCGCAGTGTATGATGTTGCCAGGGCAGGGGGAAGGGGGTACGGCATTGTGTTCCCACGAATACAGATCTGCCTCCCAAAATGATCTTTGTCATATTCATTCAAATAAAGCTTTGAATTGTTTTTCCCCTTTGGCATTTATTTCAGTCTTTCACAAAAGCCCATGCCCCTCTGTGTTCAATCTTAGATTTATTCAGTCCTTCCTGGCCATAAGAACCTAAACAAAAGAGAAAAAAGGAGTGAGATTGGGAATGTTTTCAGCATCTTTTACCTGTATGATCTTAGGTTTTCAAAGTTAGTTTCCCAATGCCTGCGTCTCATTGTCAAACAGTTCAGAGCTAGGGGGAGGTTTATGTTGTCCTCTCTCAGAGACTAAAGAGCAAACGGGGTCTTGTGTTGCATCTTAAGAGGCTGAAGATGGAAGAGCAGCTTTCCGAGGAGTGTATGGGTTGTGTGTGTATGTGCGTGTTTACGTGTGTGTGTATCTGCAAGTAGAAAAACTGCATATAAAACGCCAGAGACCAGTATGTAATTTTTTTTTCCTGTTTGGCATGCAGAAGGTCCCAGGTTCAGCCTCTGGCATCTCCAGTGAACAGGATCAAGAGCTCTACCTGAGACCCTGGAGTGCCTCTGCTAGTCTAAATAGACAATACTGACCTTTAGAGACCAGTTTGTGGAAGTGGTTAAGTGCATGGATTCTAATCTGGGAGAAGTGGGTTTGATTCCGTACTCCTCCACTTGCAGTTGCTGGATGACCTTGGGCAAGCCATAGTTCTGTCAGAGCTGTACTTAAAAGGGCAGTTCTTGAAAGAGTTCTCTCAGCCCCACCTACCTCACAGGGTGTCTGTTGTGGGGAGGGGAAGGGAAGGAGTTTGTAAGGCGCTCTGAGACTCTGCGTGAAGGGCAGGGTATAAATCCAATCTCCTCTTCTCTTCTCCTTCTGATTCAGTATGAGGCAGCTTCATATGTACTGATGGGTATTATAACTCTATGTATGTCTATGGTTGGTTTAGTGACCATAATAATAATAATAAGTCAAGTCCCTTACAACAGGGACGATGGCTGCGTATCTATCCTCTCTGCAGGTCCCTCAACAACGTAGAGCATTCACCCTGGCCAGATGTAATGCCATGCCGTCCGCCATCTTACTCGGCAGATTCAACAAGGTCTCTCACTTGGCCAGATACTGCCCATGTAGGAAGAAATGCGTGGAATCTGTCACTCATGTTCTCCTGCACTGTAATCTGTACACGGACCTAAGGATCACACATTTATATTCTCTTTTAACCAGTATGGGAGCTTGTTCTGATGCACTTAAGGTGCATAGACTTTTAAGTGATCTCAGCCCGGACATTACAGAGAAGGTGGCTAAGTTTCTCTCCTTGGCTTTAAAGCTGCGTCTAAGGTTCTTTTACATTTTTATATGTGTGCTTTCAACTGGTTTTAAAATGTATAAATGGTACTGATATTTTATGCCAATAAAGGCTGACTTGACTTGACTTGACTTGACCATAATAATAATAAAGTAAAGTACTGATGGGTATTCAGTGGCTCCCCCCCCCCTTCACACTTTTCACTTTCTACTTATTGTTGATGCACACTTGTATTTGATACATGCTGCATAGCAAGATCTGGTTCTTGCCAGGAGGGTTAAATATTCGCAGGGCAGCCTCAGACTCCACTACCCTAAGCAGCAAAGCCCCTCAGTGCAGGAAGGGTCCCCCTGGGATCCTTGCCAGTGTCTCATGGAATTGTGAGGTGCGCCTGTCAGAGATCGGTGGAGGCTCCCACAAGACCCATGGGCTGGTGCCACAAGGCCTTTCTGATCACATGCTGTGTCCTTTCCCCTTTGGCTACCGTGTCTTGACATAAGAGTGCTGCCCCTAAAAACACGCCATTCTAGGAGGCTGTTTGTGAAGGGGGGCTGGATTTGATGCTTCACACAGAGCCTCTAATATTTAGGCGTCTATTTGCTTCTGATAATGTAGCTGAGGCAGAAAGAGAGGCTTATTCTTTGCACTAGAGAGGGTTTTTTTTTTTTTTTTTTTTGAATCTGGACTATTTGCAGCCAAACAATCTTAAGAACATTACGAAACAGTGTTGTTGTCCAGCTGGGGCTACCTTTTGCAGACTCGCCCTGCTGTGCCTTCAGTCCAGTGCTGTTAAAAACGCGCCTTGGCATTGATTTTAAGTGAAGGCGCACAGTTTGATGCAAGGTCACTGCAGAGCTCCTCCAGTATTGATTTACAAGGCTGCAGACTTGAACCGTCTCCAGTGTTTCTAGTGGAGGGCTCGGCATAGGATGAAATGCAGGGACTCGGATGCCTGCTGCGTCTCCCAGCCACTCTCTTTGGGCCTCCTCCCTGCATGTTTTGCTTACTCAAATCAAAACACAAAAAAACCCCGTGTTTTGCTTGGTCAGTCAAAACACACCCAGTCTGCATTATATCTTTGGTGCTCTGCTCCTGTATGTTCCTGTTCCATGTCCAAAATGCAGTATCCTGTTTTCCTTTAGTGGTGGTGGTGGTGGAGAATTGTTTGATTATTCTTCATGGGAACGACTATTAAGGAGTCTTCTGCTCATTCAGGCTACTTTATTGATCACTGCCTGTGAAATGGATATGTTCACAAGCTGGAAAACTTTTCAGGAGGCTTTGGTATGGGTCACTTGGGGTGGGGGTGGGGAGGTACCAACCATCCTTCTGTCACAATCTGACATGTCATTTTTCAGCATTTAAAAAAGAATGCATCTGCCAGTCACATATCCTTTGTGGGCTGGTGCAGACAGTGTTCCTGATGTTTAGCCATGAGGTCCATATACTGCTTCCCTCCTGCCCCTGCTTCTGGAGCATGGCTAAGCATGACATCAGGGCCTCGTCAGAGGTCAGACTCTCCCCAAGTAACGATGAGTTACTTCCTAACAGAGTGAGGCTCTCAGGAGGAGCGTCTCTGGTCAGGTATCAGCCATGCAGTAGGGACTCGCAGTGAAGGTTGGTGCTAATGTTAGTACCGTGGGAGAGAAGGTGACATGGTATAGCCCAGGGGTGTCACATTGGAACTGGCTGTCTTCTGCTTCTTCTTCCAGTTCTGCTGCTGCTGCATCATCATAGGTTTGCAGCTTACAGATACACACCTGAACAGCATACTCAAGATTGCAACAGCACAGACATTTTGAGGCAACAATTCAGAGCAGTTGTCAGACACTGTTAAATAAACAAAATATTGCAAGAGTGCTAATGTTTTAAGCATGTTTTTATTTTAAGTAAAAAAAAAAGCTTTGTGTTTGTGTTCTTTATAAAGTTTATATTACTGCTGTGGCATTACATTTTATGACACACCTGGCTCAGCCCAACAAGGTCTCATTTATGTCAGATCCAGCCCTCATGAGTTCAACACCGCCTGATTTCCTCAGATCTTGGAAGACACTGCTTGTCTTCCCTTGCTCGGGTCACCATAGATTGGTTGTGACTTAGTGGCACTTATGGAAGTCGTGTTAGTACCTTAAACATGGTTAAGGCCAATGATGAGAGTTTGTAGTTTAATAGAGGATATGCAATCCTCAGCCCACTTGCTGTAATTTTGCTGTACTTGAAGGGAATTCAAAAACACGCGTCTGCTGGGAAGACGTGTCAGCAGCAGTGTATCAACGGATGACTTGCCTGATTTTGGAAATCAATGCTCAGAATGTTTCTGGATCATTTTTCCCACAATAGCTCCTCGGTGAACCTCTCTTTTTTAAAATTCATGGTGCCACACAGTGCCTATTTTTAATATCTGGCCAATTCTAAAAGGTGTTTTGGTTCTGGTGTTTAGAGGAAGAAGAGTAAAGGAGAGTAAACCCTAGGGATGCTTTTGTGTTTAATTTTTTGAATTGTAAAAATGAAACCATAGTAATAACATTATCCAACAATATATGATAAGAAAACAGTATCAGAAAAAAAGAAAACCAGGACTGACTGGGCAACTAGGGATGCTTAATAATGGCGGTTCTTGAGGGCAGATATAGAAGGGTCCTGTTTGACCAGAGGCTCTGCCACTGTGATTCTGGGGAAGTGGAAACCATCGAACATACGATGTTTAGATGCAACTGGTACAATAAGATCCGAAACAAACATATCACATCTTTTGTAAAAGAAACATCTGGCCAGACAGACTGGGAGTGTTGTAACCGATTGCTATCTGATTAAAATCGGACTACTACTGAATCTGTGGCTAAATTTTGGGCGGCATGCTATCATATTAGAAAGGTGCAGCTAAATTTATAAAATTGTATTTGCCTTTTCTATTTCTTACTGGATTTGTCAAATATTTTTATGGTCTTTTACCCAGATTTTAACATTCTGTATCCTAATGTGTTATGGTTATGTTGGCTCAATGCTGTAATAAATACATCCATCTATCTATCTATCATCATCTGGCATCAGATTTTGGCAAGCGAAATCTGATTGATGAGATCTAAATGAAGTTCACAGATGAACTTATTAGCCATGGCCATGTCATAGGCCTGAGTGGTACGAGTTCCCAGAAGACTTATCCTCGTGGTGTTGATTAAATTCCTCAAGCCTTTTTTCAGTGGAACAGTTAGATCTGGCAGCCTTGGTTGCAGTTGCCGTGTCTTTTACTCAGTGGTCTGGGAGACAACTTCTGAAGTGGGGAAAGTCTCCTTGAACTTGGGGAAAACACCAACACTAGTGGAACGCATCTGCAGGATTCACCTCATGGGCACTGAGTGTTGTATTCAACCAGCCACAGTTCCTAGTGAGGAAACATATGAATCTTTTCATTCTCTGGACTGGGATTATGTTAAGCACAAATGGCACTGGGGACTCAGTGGTGGCCGGAACTAATTTGGGTGCTGTAAAAGAGGACTAGGATTTGAACTTACAATATGGGTAATCTTTCCACCCATCGAAAGATACACCCAAATAATTCGGTATGGAGAGAGTTCTGGGTTATTGCATGGATAACTACACAAATCAAAACACCGGCAGATCTGCAGTAATGAGCTCACAGCTGCACCGATCCACATAACACCAGCAAAACCTTTTGTGGAAATCAGCCTTGATTGTTGATAAAACACTGGAAATGGCACACAGTCTGTATTTTGTGTTGTATCAACAACACAACTGATAGGCAAGAACTGGCAGTGTGGTAACTGGGGGGAACCTTACTGAAGTTTCATAGGGTTGCAGATGTGAACAAGCAGACGTTCACTTGGCCTTGGTGTGCAGGTGACCCAAGAGGTGTGGCCTCTCCTTTCTTTAGCACAGCTTTAAGCTCTAAAAGCCCTTCAATTTTATGAAAACTTTCTACCACATACTTCAGTAACACTTATTTCAAGCCCTTGAGAGCAATCTGCTAGCCTTTGTCTTTCTTCGGTTGATTCCCACATGCTCTGTTCTAAACTCTGCATTATGCATCTCGGCCATAGCATAAACTTATTCCTTGTGTGTATTTAGGAACAAAGTACAAATGCAGCTGTCCTTTCCCACTTGTTTTCTCCAAAATCGGTAAGCATCACCTTGAGGGATTCACTGTTGCATTGTAAGTTGTACACCATGGCCACCATAGATATGGCCTCGGCATCCCCCCCCCCCTTTTCATTGGGTTAGAAGGAATGGCGATATGCCTCTGCACTCATGGCATGGTCTCCAGATCCCTGGGTGTGCTGCTTCAAAATCTGGCACAGAGTCTGCAAGGAGGAAAGGTATCCTGGCAGGTTTTTCAGGACTTGTTCACACACGCGTGCTCAGTGCATGTTTTACTTACTCTTGATGGCCGGCAGCTGAGTACATGATCAGATTCAGGTTAGGAAGCCTTATGTGAAGTGTTACGAATGCTGTAGCTGTGGCAGTCACATCCATGAGGGCCCATTTGTACAGCGTTTGGTGTAACAGTCACCAAGCAGTGGCTGTACGTGGGTGAATCAGCCCCGTTGACGCTTCTGAGCTGCCAAGAGATTCCATTTTTAATGTCTGGCTGTCTTGAGACATACGCAGTGCAGTTCGCCATCACCAGAAGAACAGTTGCAGAACAACAGTTGTCCATACACTCAATAAACATGGGAACTAGAAATCTGTATGAAAATTTTTAAGAACAGCCCTTAAGATTACAATCTAGCAGGGAATGTTAACTTCAGGCAGGTAGTAGCAGTCAAATATTCAGAAGCTTAGAGAATTTTATATTCTATCTGAATTGTTCCTGTGGTCTAACTGGGTACTCTAGCTAGATAAGGATTAAAAAGCCTGTATCAGAATTTTTCTTTCCTTAGACTGCCTTCCAACATCCCAACAAGCTTCAGTTAAACTGTGATTAGTCACAAACATGGTTTGCTGCTGTGCTCATGTGAATTCCTGTAACCTTTTCCACTTTCCCTCTCCTCTAGCACACAGAGCTGGATCAAACCCTTATTGGCATGCTGGAGCTTCATTTCAGCACGGGCATCTGAATGCATCTGAACCTCAGTGGGGGGTCACGCCATGCAAGCCAGGATTCTAAAATCCTCGCCTGTGCAGACCAAACAAACTCATGGCACAACTGGGGCTTGATGAAAATGGGCAGGGTTCAAACAAGTTCTACGTGGTGAAGGAGGAGGTTAGAGTGAGGGATGTGCACAGACACAGCAGCTTGTTTGGGTGTCTGAATACAGCCTTTGTGTAAACTTGCCGGGAGAGTTGTCAATTCGTTGCTCTAGAAGGGAAACTTTACCCTTCCCTTGTTATTCTCTTTCTGTGCCCATGCCAGCTTAATTAATGCTCTGTGTTTTTTTCCTTTGGCTTCACTGGGAGATAGATTGCACCCTCTATCTTGGCTTTTGTACTGTCAAAGAGCATTTCCGGTTTCTGTCTTAAGCTCTGATGGTCTTCCAAAGAGTCTGGGACTTGTGAGAGCAAACCACACACACCCTTTGTGTTTTCTGTAATCTTCATTTACTTTAGAAAACCTGTTAGTATTAATAGCTGAGGAATAAAACTTGAGAGTTTGAGATACAGAACTCGGGTGCGTGTTCTTGAATAGCGTGGTCTGGTCCCAGCCAGGCTGAAGGTGAGGTACCTTGTAAACTCTGAGCTAGGGAAGAACTCCCATACCTTGCATCCCTCATGCCATCAGAATATTTCGGGCCTTGTTGTCTTTCACCTCCCATTTGCGCAAATGATCTCTAAACTTTTCATTTGAGGGATACAATAATGAGACTTAACCCCAGATCTGCCTACACCAAATTCTTCCTTTGGCTAAAGGTAGAGGGTGAGAGAGCAACCAGGAAAGATTCAACTCTGCCCTCAAGAAGGCAGATGCATTTTTTTATTATGAAGGAACTGCTCCTGAGCAGGAAAAGCCTTCCATAGTTTAGGATCCACCATGATTATGAGTTTGTGTTGGTAGTGACTTTGGGTGTATGTATGAATGGAGAATTTTTAATGTGAGCGCAGGGGTGCCTGGTTGAACAGCTCCCCAACTCTGCCAGTGCAGCACAGCAAGCAATTTTTGCAGTACACAGAAATTCAGTTATATGCCACTGATGGTGTATGTCAAGCCTATGCGTCTGTGGGCACATAATCCGGAGTCGGCACATAATGCAGAGTTGCAGTGGACACACAAACCAACTTTTAAAGTCAGACAGTCATTAACCACAATGGACAGAGCAGCTTCCTGTGAGTCACTGAATGGCATCGTAGAACAGGCCAGCATGATGCCCAGATACCCTTGCACCTTGTTTAATCACAAAGTTTTGCATTGGATCCCTTTTTGTTCTGCTCCAGGAGTTCTGTATACAGATAGTTTGTACCGGTCCCATTGAACGCGACGACACATGAAGTTTGCCTGTTTTTCCCCCCACCTAAGGTAAGGAAGGATGGTGTCTTCATTTCAAACAGAATGTATGCATTCTTGGCGTGTGATGTTCAACTGAATTGAATGTATGGTTTCTCCTCAGATGGTGGCACAAAGTAAGCTGTCGCTACTTCACCTGTATAACCCAGCTTTGACTTTCCACCCCCAAGTAAGTCCCAAGACTCTAATTTTAGAGCCTCCTTTAAAGACAGTTATATTACTTTACACGATATTTGGATTTCATTCCTATTTTTGTGTGTGTGTTTCAGGTTTACCCAAGGACCAATTCATCAGGCTGACATTTGACTACAAATAATCGCCAACTTTCTGGATATTGCTTTTTCAAAAATAATGACCAGAATACCTTTTGCAAGCCCGTCAGCCATTAGTGAACTGGATCCTGATAATTAACCCATCACACTGCGTTTCCAGTGGCTAGTACTGGGCCAGAACCTAGGTAAATCGGACTGACACCTCGGCTTAGCTGGGGCCTTTGTGTGTATACAAAATATCATTCAGATTTGGTTCCTCTGCCTGTGAAAGACCTACCACACAACTTATTACAAGGTTAAATAAGGCAATGGAACTAAATCTCTCTTAGAAGTAGGATGAGCTGCAGATCTAGATCAGTAATGGGAGTGATACTGAGAAGATGAACCAATATGTAAAGTGGGCTCAGGTCGCCAATGTGTAACATGTAGTTTTCAATAAATATATGTAAAAAACCTATCTGTACAAGTGTTTTGTTTTTTACCTAAGTCCCATGACACAAGGTTTCCAAAATATGCAGAAGTGCATTCATCCTAAGGCTCTGCATGCAGCTGTATCTACTGTACCACGTAGCTCATGGCCACAGCCTGCTTTCAGGGAAAGAATTTCTCAAAGTAGGCCTAGAAATATCTATAATATTAAATCAAAATCCTCATTTCAAGCTAGTCATTTCTAGGAAACTCATCATCAGTCTCTCATCTTCAAGTCCCTGTGGGCAAAGAGAAGGTCTACAAATATTCAGACTTTTTTTCAGCATCCCCCAAAAGATGAAGATTTCGTATGTGAGCAGGCATGATCTCCCCCCTCCTCCCCCTGCCCCGTGCCTGGGTACCCACTATTGACTTGTAACTTGCCATTGTCTTGTGTATAAAAAAAATGCCATAACTTCCTATTTCTTGAAGCCACTTCCTCAAACTTTCTCCTCGGGAAAAACACAGCAAAGACAGAAGATGTTTTAGAAACTGGGTATCTTTCTGCAGTCCGCGTGTGGACTATCTAGTGGCTCTTGGGGCCTGGGCCTTGCTACAGCACTGAAAGACGTAGTAACTTTTGATAAAGGCTGCAAGGACAGGGACAGTTCTCTCTATGACTTTCCCATTTTACACTGGTCCTTTGTCAGTTTGGGTTGACGTCCCAATCTTCTTTTTTTCTCTTTCACCTGAAAGGAGGTGGTCCCTCTCTCTACTTCTACTATAACAGAAAACACGTGCAGTCAAAACGCTGCTGATGTGCTTGATTCGACTTGTGCATCTGAAATGAATTTTGCACATTCCAGCTGGAGAACGTATTGAGGTAGAACTCTGTTCCCCATCATGCCTCCCTCCGCTTGAACGCTCACTTAAAAAAAGCTGCAACTTTTCTAACATCTCGCATGATGAACCTTTGCTATGGTTATGACACAGCAAGAGCACTTGAAGAGTAACCTGCATAATTTGTAGTTCCTTTGTGTTGGAGGAGAGTGCAGTGAGAAAGTAACCATCAGACGACTTCCAGTGTAAGCGTTTTGCCGCTCGGATGCGTCTTGTCTCGCTCAGATGGAGATGCACTGAGACCTGGCTGACAGGAGGGGTTCGAGTTCGTCCCGGAGACACCCAGCCTGGGGAGCTGAGGAGACCCTCTTCCAAGGGGACGCCCAAGGAATTGAGGCTCACCTTCTTCCCTGATAGGTACCGTCTCCGGGGAGCCAGCATGGCACCCAGAGACAACTGCCGGAGCAAGCGATCATGACCAAACTACTAAAAAGACTTCCAAAGATCTCTAAGGCTACAAACTGTGAGTTAAGCAAAGCTCAGGTGAAAAATAAGCGAATGGAGCCTTGGTAGTAATTGGAAGCACCTAAGTTGGAAGCGCGGGGGGAGGAGATTTCAAGCCCCCCCCCCATATAAGTAAAATGTAAAAACGGTTTTAAAATGAAAATAAAGAGACTTTGAGCCAAACCAAGCATATAAGAAGCTAAGCAAATGCAAAAGCTGCTAAAATATACGAAGTGGAATTAAAACGTATAACTTTTGCTTTGTTTTGAAAAACTTACTTCTTGTTGATATGGCTAGGAGAGGACGGAGAGCGCCGGAGAAAAAACTGGTGACCAGAAATAACATACCAACGACTCCCTCCCAGAAGCAGGAAGCATCTACAGACTTCTCTTCGTTGTTAGCAAATGCACTGCGCCCTCTAATGGATCAGATGACTACTCTCAACACCAAACTGGATAATGTGCAGAAACAGTTAAAGCAGATGAACAAGAGAACCACAGCAACCGAGAAAACATTGAAAAAGATGGAAAAACAGACTGAGAGTATTAATAAAAGAGTGGACGAAGCAGAGAAGGAGAGATCCTCTTATAAAACCCAACAAATACAGCTCCAGCTGGAAAGATCCATGTATGTTTTACGTTTCCATGGAATACCTGAGGATAAGAATGAGGACTTAAAGGAAATCTTGGCGGTTGCCTTGGCCCCACTAATGGATTATAAACAAGAAGACTTAATTAAGGAAATGGATGTGGCGTACAGGACTTATCCGGATTTTATAAAGAAAAATAAACTCCCAGGGGAAATCTACTTAAAATTCACGAAATGATCAACCAAAGAACTGGTGCTAAAGTCAACAATGGGGAAATCCTTAAAAATCAAGAATGAAGAGATAAAAATTTTGAAAGACATCCCATTTGAAGTAAGAAAACGGAGGAAACTATACAGAATGCTTACCCTCTCTCTGCAAAAAAAGGGAACACAGTATAGATGGCTATTCCCGAAAGGGTTCAGTTTTAATTACCAGGATAAAAAATATAAAATTGACTCTGTTCCGAAAGCGGAAAGATTTATGGGTCAAATGTTTAATGTAAAAAAGAAGCAGAAGGAAAAGAATTTAAAACCGGATGTGGAGAATAAAGAAGAAGAGGAGGAGTCCTACTCACAGGACTCAACAAGCCAAACTTCCTCGTCATCAGAATCATCTGAATCGGAGAAAGGAGAGGCCGCTCCCAAACTGCAGAAAACGAAGAAATCTAAGAAGAAAAGACTCTAAAACCAAAGCATGAGTGCTAAGGGCAGTAACTGTGCCAAGCTAATAACTTTATATATTTATAGTCGAACTAATCTCTGTATAACCTGTTCCAATAGGTTTGAGCTTTTCAGATCGTGATTTGTATTAGTCTTTACCCTATCCCCATATCCAGTAGGAGATTTAGAATAGAGCTTTCCTTCCTCTATCCAGTAGACTATATGTATCTAGATCTCCCTGACCCATTTCCCATAGTAATAGTGATAGGGCATTAGTATTCCTTTCCCCATTCCGTATATGTAGTGTGTAGTGTGTAGAAAATTAAAAAATAAAAAAATTCCCCTTTGCAGGGTCAAAAAAAAAAGTAACCATCAGACAAGAGGTTTTGGGATACCTGATAACGGTGAGTTTCTCACCAGATGGGGGAGTTTTGTGACTGTATCAAAGCAATGGATCACTAAGGTGGTGATGTTATGTTTACAGGAAGACTGCTGGGTAGATCTTGAGAATCCATGAACTGTGGTGTGCTATATAGTGATGTATGCTGATTTTGGTCAGTCATAACCTAGGAGCTGAAGGATGCCTTAAGCAAGTTCTTGGATGTTATGAGAGCTATTTTATTATTTTGAACAATCATGGTATTGCTGTTGTGTTGAATTTTTGTCTATGATATCTATAATTTTAAATCAAAATGCTCATCTAAAGGCTGATCAGCCACCCCCAGCATCCCAGTCTGCATTCTGAGAGAGAAAAACTAAGCTTAATGTAGCCGCTAAAGGTTTCCCTTCCTTGAAAGCCAGTCGAATCCGACTCTAGGGGGCGGTGCTCATCTCCATTTCCAAGCCGAAGAGCCAGTGCTATCCGAAGATGTTTCCTTGGTCATGTGACCAGCATGCCGAGGTGCACGGAATGCTGTTACCTTCCCACTGAAGTGATACCTATTTATCTACTTGCAGTTTCTTGCTTTTGAACTGCTAGGTTGGGAGGAGCTGGGGGCAGAGACGGGAGCTCAAATCCGTCAGGCGGCACTCGGGTCTCGAACTGCCTTTCAGTCTACAGCTCAGCGTCTTAACCTCTGAGCTACCATGGCCCTGATGTAGCTGAGATTACACAAAGTCATCGCTAGTGTGGATTCTGGGTGAGGCAGCAGTAGGCCGAGCACTTCACTTGCATAAAATAATAGTACTAAATGAACAAGAACTCTGGCAAAAGGAAAGATTATGCTTTAGATGGGCAAAAAAAACTAGTTACAAAACATTCAAATACTGACATCAAGGCACAGATTTTTAACTACTACAACTTGGCTGTCCTTCAATAAACTTTGGCCATATAGTATGCTTACCGGATAGAGATTCATGCCGGCCAAATTTCAGATTCTTGGAACAAACATCTCACTTTTATGACAAATGGAATTTTCGGGCTGTATAATGAGAACAACCTGGGGGGGGGAAGCTTTGAAAATAGCTGCTTTATGACCCCGCTCAGCTCTGATTTCTTGTGGGAATTTTGAGGGGATGGTACCTGTTCCCCAGTGACAATGTTGCCTGCTCAGAATCATCCGTCAGCAGGCATGTTCTCACATGCCCATTCCCCCTTCGTTCCTACAGGGGTATGCACAAGTGACTAAGTTAATTCCAGTTCCTAGGAATTCCTCATCGTTTGTCCAGATAAGAAGATTCCGTTGGTTGGTTGGTTTCTGATGAAGAGTTGTGGGTTAATATAACACCAGCCAGGAAGGCTTTAAGACAAAGCCATAAACTCCCACTACTTTCTTTTGTGGAACAGCTCCCAAGTCCAGGGTGGTCAGCTGGCTCCCAAGTCCCTTTTAGTTGGTACAGCACTGAATAAAAAGCAATGTATTTGATGTTGGATTGATTGCGCTAGTGTCACTGGGGGCAAGGAACAAATACAGAACTTTTGCTCCGTAAGTAAGTTCCATTAAGTTCCATTATAGACTTACTCCCAGGTAGGCATCGCAGCTTTAAGCATTTTGTAGAAGGTCCAGAGGGATGTCATCTTCACTGTTGAGTCACTATATAATGACAAATTGGACAATAAAACCACTACTCTGTTGCAGTTGACATTATCAGCTACCTTTCTTAACAGTGTGAAGCAGAGGAAACAAATACCTGTTATCTGTTGTACCATTTTTAGAAAGAGGCTGTTCCTAGATTAGGTAAACTAGTTGATGCTACAATCGTGGCAACATATTTCAGCCTTCACAGAGTCTGAGCACATTTTAGCATGCGTAGTGCCGTGTGTACATATTCTAAATGTAATCATAGTTGTATTCTTCCAGGCTAATTGTTTTGAATAAGCTATTAAGTGAGAAGCATAAATGTTTGTCCTTGTAAATGTACTGCCTGCTACATCTCAGAAGCTCAGTCTTGGTAACAAGGGACATTCATCATCCCGTAAAAAGAGAATGAAACTCAAACAATTTGAGTGGAAGGGGCAACAACTTTTGATGTTCTTGGAACAACAATATCTGTCTGAAAGGAGAGAAATTCCTCAGTTCGCAGTGATGTACACTAAATATGATAGTCTATTTCCCCTTTATAAATGAAGTGAACTATAGTTGTAAACAGAACAATAATTATTTTCCCCCTCCTTTCCTCTTCTGTTTTTTATAGGTCTCAGAGGGCTAATCAATCTTGGGAACACGTGTTTTATGAACTGTATAGTCCAAGCACTTACCCACACTCCTCTACTGCGAGATTTCTTCCTCTCCGACAGACACAAATGTGAAATGCAAAGTCCCAGCTCATGTCTGGTCTGTGAAATGTCTACACTTTTTCAGGAGGTGAGTCATCTCAAGAGAGATATTTTTCTCCACTCGTAACACGCAGGTTGCATGTTCATGCATCCTGCTTTTTGTTGTTTAGCACCGTTACGTTTGATTTCTTACACTCTGTGCAGACATCACAACAAACTATGGTTTGTTGTGGTACCCAGGCTGTGATTTCACTCCTCCTGTCTCTGTCTCTTATGTGGTGGTGTAACTGCTGGAAGCAGAGCAGACTGCCCTAAACACGGTTTGTCCATTCTAAAGAGCAGCCAGTATGGACTGGTTTGGCAGTCCATTTCAAATCATGGCTTCTGATTTTTGATTGCCAGTCAGCTACAGACTGTAGTTTAATTCAGACCATCAGGCCAAACCATAATTAATTTTTTAACCTTTTATGGCATGTTGTCTGAATTGAGCTTTATTGGGGTAGGGCATTGGCATGCGTAGTAATTGCATTAAAAAAAAAACCAGGAAGGGTATCATAACTGTGGTGTGAGGCAGGCTGCTGTGGTGTGAGGTAGAACTTGTCCATACTACTAGTTTTTCATCAGTCATACTGAATAGAAGCTCTCTTGTGATCGGCATCTTCTTGCAGGGCAAATACATAGGTACTGGCACCGCAGGACTTCTTGTTCACACAGCGAATTTCCTAGTGCTGAAACAGAGTTAAATACTAATTAGGAGAAAGGTGCCTTGTTCTGGTTGTCGACTCATTCCCTCTTTACTGGGAAGAAACAGGCAAGGAGTATAGTGAAGCACTTTAGGAAAATTGTGGCAGGATTATTTTCTCCAGGAGCACTGCACTGGAGTCTCTCACTGAAAATAGCAGGGCTTCTCTCTGCACAGTAGCATTACCTGTTCCGTGTAGGAGTGCCACTTTGTCTACAAAATTCTATTTTGTAAAGCAATTTGCTTTTCTTTCAGAAGTTAGGTTTGAAATTACCATGTAATTTCCAGGAAAAATAATATGCCGTTACTAGATTTCTCATTTTATTTATTTCCTGTAGTAATAAAGGCACGTGAATGTGTTTGTGTGATTTGGCCATGCATGTAAATGATGGCTTAGGCTCCTGACAGGAGAAAGCCGTTCAAAAGAAATGTTGATAACACCGTTAGAGCCTAGTTGGGAGTAACTGAAAACCTTCCCTAAGTACTGTGAATACCTTCTATTAATCTAAAATTGCCCCCTAAATAATAGTTCTTGGTAGCTTGTAAGCGAATCACATAATATAGCTATTAGACACTGAAATGAAAGTATTTTTTAATTATTTAAAATGCTCTTTTAGAGAGCCAGAAGCCCAATGAAGCCAGATGGTTATAGGGCAGGCGTAAGTGGAAAGGGAGGCAAGATCCAGTTTATTTAAATCCTTCTCGTCCTCCATTGTGAGCATGCAGACAGCAGTAGCTCATGGGATGGGTCTCAAGGAATACCCCAGTGCCAACCCCTAAGTGCCACTGGAGCGGTTAGTAGAAGATAATGGAAGGTGGCAACAAAAGTGCTAGGACCATGGCCGTAGCTACTTAATTGCTAGCAGAACCTGCCATGGGCTGATGATGTCACTAGCCAGCGCTAGATGCCGCTAGCTACTTAGCTGCATGCTTGCACCATGCTACAGCTGTGGCCCTGGCAGTTCCGCCGCCACCTCTTAATGCCCTCCAACAAAGGGCACTATGTCCACCTTCGCAATTCAGTGGCACTCAGTGAGGGGGGCGGGGATATTTCCTGCATTCCTCCCTGGAACCACTGTTGAGTGCGGGCCAAAGGCAAAGTTGCTCATGGTTGAGTGGAGCTAGTCTTCAGACCAATTCTCTGATTCTAGGAAGCAGGACGGAGTGGCCCAGCGCAGATGGAAGAGTAAGCATGGTTTGCTGCTTTAGTCCTGGTTAACCTCACAGGTGTACAGTCAAACCCTAGTTTAGCTACCCTGCCCCCTAAGAATGTTTATACCAATGAGACCTGCCTCTCACTTTGCAAGCGGAGCAGCTAGAAAAGTTGGAAAGGAGACATAAATGTTTGTTCAAATCAGGTATAACCACATTAATGTAAACCAGGCATCCCCAACCTTTTGGAGCCTGTGGGCACCTTTGGAATTCTGACACAGGGCCGAGGGCACCATCCACCTCCACACAGCCAAATACGGAATGTCAGCGAGTGTGGTTATGTGGAACTCTAATAATATCCAAACAACATTTCAAGCAGAAGCTCTGTTTGCCAATCAGAAACCCTGCTGGGCAAAAGCCCCACCTAGTCCTGCCCACTTTCTAAAAGCACTTGGTGAGTACCAGGAAAGTTGTTGGTGAGCACCACGGGTCCCGTAGGCACCACATCAGGGACCCCTGATGTAAACCATTTGCAAATCCACTGCAGGTTGTGGTTTTGCATCCAGTCCTTAACCTCTGCTTAAATATTCAAGCATTGTCTATGTCTGCTTTGGTCCATTGCGAGGAGGACAATAGTGCACAAAACTCTCTTTGTCTAGAGAGTTGGTCTTTTAAGTGGGATAAAATCAGTGCGTTTTGTTTGGCCCTATAAGGTAAGTGGGTGGGTTTAACAGCTATGATTGTGTCAGTCCCTTTTTACAAAAATTGTTTCAGTTAAATAATCCATTCCACTGCACATTCTGTGAACCAGGGATTACTCTTTATAACACGGACCTGGTTTAAGCAAAAATTAAAAACAGTAGAATTTGTTCACCAAGTTGGATCACTTTAATTACTGTTTTCTGCAGCCGCTTGCCTACCGAGTGAAATTACTGAAGTGGCTTAGTTCTCATGGGGATCTCTTTACTTTTCAAAATTACTGTTCTTTTGTGAGGTGATTGACAAGTCATCTCTGAAATAAAAGCGGCTGAGGGATTATAAAAAATGTACAAACATACAGTTACTGCAGAAGAACTTATTAGGTTATTGCCCATCCACATCAATGTAGTTTCCCCAAGGGGATTTGGGGCAGCAGGCAGTGCAGTGTGAATTGTACAGTTTGTGGCTTGAGAGTTTTAATGGGGGTAGTAGAAAATGTGTAAAGAGAGCACACATATATGTTCTTTGTTAATTTTCCTGTACTACAGGATCTTCAGACATGCATTCGTGCTGTTTGGACTCTAGATGTTGTGCTATCTGGACTGCACCTTATTTTTCTTTTCATTGATGCCCTAATGTCAGATTTAAGAAAAAAAATTAACTGAGCCAGCTTTGTTCTTACATCACAGAGAAATCAGAATTGTAGGTAACGTGCTTCAAAAAATCAGTTCAGTCAAAAAAAGTGCTTTGAGTTAACTGTTTGACCTCAAGTATGCATTTGGGAAAAGCTTGTCTGCTCAGACAGAATGAGGAACTCGGAAGGGAGGCTTGGCAGAGATATTTTGATGGGTCTGTGATATGCTTGTAGTCAAGCAGTCTTGGACGTACAAGTTGGTGTACGCTCAGGTGAAGTGTGAAAAGTCTGTGGCACACAACTGACTTCCATGACTTCTACAAAATTATACTAACTGAGCATCTTTTGTATATCTTTACTTATTTTGCATCATTTTGTTCTGCTTCTGTTTAGACCTGGGAATCAGCAAAAACCCCCCCCCCCCAATCCTATGCAGTATACTAATATTCCATTCCCAGCCAGTAGGGATGTGCCAAAAAATGGTATTTTTCAGGTTTGGGTATATTGAACTCAAAAAATATCAGTATTTCCCAATATTCCTGATGGTATTCCTGATGGTATTCAGATTTGGTAAATATTCAGGAAACCTGATTTTTTCGGCTCCATTATATACTATGGGGACCATTATAATCAAGGGTCTTCATAGGGTATAATAGAGAATCGATTGGGGGTATTCTCCCCCCCCCCCCAATTTCAAAAAGATTGGACCAGAGGGTCCAATTCTTTGGGCCACCAAAGAAGGTGCCCCCATCCTCCATTGATTTCAATGGAGGGGGGGAACATTTAAAGGAATCACAGTCCCTTTAAATGCCTTCTGCAAACTGAGGTCCGCAAGTGAACTCTGAAGGCTTTTAAAATGACAGGGATGTGAGTTCACCTGGAAGTTGCTTAAAAGGACTACGATCCCTTTAAATGCCCTTTAACTTTGGCTATCCAGTTGTCTTGAAAATCTTGAGTATTTCTGGTATTTTTGGAGCTTGGCCATTTTGAATAACCAAAATTCAGCCCCAATCGATATCCAGCTGAAAGAATATCCGGAAAATACTGATAAGGTATTTTTGGGATATTTTTCCCAGCTCGGATTTAGCTGAATGTACACCTATACCAGCCAGTGGGAATCCTGCCCAGTCTCCCCTTGAGCTTCTTAGATTTCATCAAACGTTCTCTTTTTACATTCACACCCAAGTTCATATTTGAACTTAATCTTTTTTTAAATGAACGCTGAGATACTTGGCTAAATACAGAGATCGTATCATCCCTGTGCTGAAAGATCTGAAGTGGCTGCACATTTGTTTCCGGGGTTCATCCAGCATGCCAGTTTTTGCCTTTCAAGGGACCCCCTCCTCTCACATCATCTGGCCCACCAGTTCAGATCCTCTTCCCAAGTCATGCAATCTGTGCCCCCCACTTTCATAGGTGAGAAGGGCGGCGACCAGAGGCAGGGGTTTTTCAGTGGTGGCACCTGACATTTGAAACACCTTCCTCGTTGCTTGCGTGGTGCCTCATTTACTGCCCCCTTAAGGCATCAGGCCAAATTATTTCTCTTTACACGGCCTTTTTGATTGAAGAATTCCATCCTTTTAGCTGTTTTTATGGTCTGTCTCTCATTTGAGGGCTGTCTTATGGCTATCATTTTAGGCTGCTTAGTGCTGTGTTTATGGCTTGCTCTGATGTTCTTGGCAGTCCTTTTTTTATTTTATTGCATTTGTTATTACTCTGAGCTGCCTTGAGCAGACTTCTGGAGAGACGGCCTATACATTGTCGAAATAAATAAATATTTTCTGTGGGTAGGGCCTAACCTATTGGGCATGTTCAAGTCCAGTGGCACAAACAGAGTGTGCATGAATGAAAGCTTATGCCCAGAATTAAACTTTGTTGTTCTTAAAGGGGCCACCAGACTCAGACTTTGCTCTATTGCTTCAGACCAACATGGCTACCCACCTGAGTCTGTTAGGGATGTATTTGGCATGGATGGTATGGTTTTGGTATAGGAATCTGGACTAGTTGTTCTTATTTATTTTATTTATTTATTTGTTAGATTTTTACCCCGCCCTCCCGCCGAAGCAGGTCCTCTTTGGGCTTAATCTTTGTGTGTGTGCACGCATGCATGCACGCATGCACACACACACACACTTTTTAGTGAATCCCATCTGTGGTTGTGTGTGTAAAATGTCACCAAGTTGCAGCTGATTTACAGTGACCACATAGAGTTTTCAAGGCAAGAGATGTTCAGATGCGGTTTGCCATTGCCTGCCTCTGCATAGCGACCCTGGACTTCCTCGGTGGTCTCCTATCCAAGGACTAACCAAGGCCAAACCCGCTTAGCTTCCAAGATCTGAGGAGATCTGGCTAGCCTGGGCCATCCTGATCAGAGTCACATGTGCTCAGTACAGACATAATAAGCAGTAAGCAGTCAGTCTTTTACTTAAGGTTAGAAAAATCACAAGCCATCTGCCCTTCCTTCCCTGGAGTACACTCCTTCCTCCCGCCTCAACCCTGAGTTTTGGGACATGCCCGCAAAGCCTTTTAACCACAGTTCAGGCTAATGGGGCTTGTGGTATCCTGTAACTATGCTTCAGGCAGGAGTAGGGAGTTCACTGCAGGAGGGGAGATGGCGTGCAGTCTCCTAACTGCAATTTATAGCACAGCATTGTCGTGCACATCAACACACGCTGTCCCAGTTTGAGCGTCAGCCTAGTAGAGAAAACCTGCTTCTTATACAATCTCCATTTCCAGCTCGATGTTTATGTGAAGATGGTCAGCTTCCTGAAAGGAGGCTTTCATTTCTCAGGCAGGTGTAGAGATGAGCACTGGTGTATTCCCAAAGTCTTGTGGTCTGTGCCCAGCAGGACCCTCTAGTTTTATATTTTGAGAGAGCTTCCAGCTTTGTATTGTAGCAACACTGAATTACCAGACTCCTGTCTGGAGGGAATGTCTGCTCAGCAGTAATCTGAGTGTGTCTATTAACCGATTGTTAGGACCCCTCCCTGCCCCCTCTTTGTCTTTCTCTTCCTACTGTCTGTACCGGGGTTGGTGCTGCCTTTGCATTTCAAAAAGAGAGAATCAATTTCATCTGTCCCGGGTCTGCTTTGTCTCCCAGTTTGCTTATCTGTTAAAAAAATAATGTACACAAATAACTGGAATCACACTCAAGCTGGGTGGTGGTGGTGGTTCTGAATGAAACACACGGTAATGGTTGCTTCCTGTACAGCATGGCTTATTCTCAGCTAGCGTACATCTCCAGGCATGGCCGTTGGGATGCGTGTGTACCTTCTGCATGGCATTAGCTAGTAATTTGAGAGAGCTGCTGCTTAAGAATCCTTTTCATCCTAATGAAACACTAAATAATATAAAATTGGATGGCTGCAGTGGAGTAATTATGGCAAGTGCTACTGGGTAGAGTGACCAGATAGTGTTGGGGGCTAATTGTAAGGAGCAATAGCACTGAGGAGTTTTATTGCTGCGGTTCCTTGAATTATGTTGTCATGGTAGCTTTGTTAGCAGATTTCAGTTACCACGCCCGGACTGCAGTCTCTCTGTGTCATTCTCGTTGGCATCCAAGAGTTGCCTTCATTGATCCTTTTCGCCTTGTTGCAATGCAGCAGGGTGGTCTCTTGCCAAAAAATATGATGCGTAGCTGTGCAAGGGAAAGAACTTTCTGTGTTGCGTGCCCTGCATGATTCCTGTACACGCCTCAAAGAGATGAGCTAGAGAGGCTGCATCTCTTCCCTCCAGCAAGATTATCAAGCAAGTATTCTGCCCATCTGCATGGACCCGTTAATGAGCTGAACCTCAAGCCGCCAAAAGGAATAGTCCTGGAAATGATGTCAGCAGTGTGTCTTCTCTTTGTCACGTGTCACTGTGGATTTTGTGGCTTGCGGAAACTCAGGAGGGATCACTACATGGTGAATAAGACCTCTGACAGGCAACGGCTTTCTGCATTCCTAGCCGAGCACCGATTTTCACAACAGGAGATGTAAGAAATGCCCTGGGGAAACTGGTTGCTTTTTCTACACACCTACTGAGCTTGCAGCCTTTTGTGAAAATGCGTCAAATAAGTCCAAGTGGCCCACCTAGGACTGACAGTTATGTGTAATGAGCAGCTGCATTGGTCCTGTAGAATGAGATAAAACACAACAAATGAGTCTATCTAGTCTTTTTTTAAAAAAACAAAACATCAAGCTTTGAAGTCAAAGCAAATTTTGGAAGGGAAGAACTGTGCTTTGATGTTTCAAAGAAATCTAAGCATAGCAATATCTACTTTTTTACTCCTGAATGCTTGTGTCTTAGTTTTTTTAAAAAAATGAAATACATTTCACACTTTGTCTGCTCTTCATGGAGTTGTGAAGTTAAAACATAGGACTGGTTGACAACTGTGAGAGGTGTGTGACCAGGTGTGTTGTCCAAAAAATGAGAGCCAGTACAGCCACCTGCTGGACATTTTGTTGCCTGATTGCTGCACTTCCAAAATGGACCAGGGAGGGTACTCCTGTGTTTGATTAACTGGAGGGTGGGACCAGATGTAACAGCTCAGGTGTCTACTACTGGGAACAGCAGCCCAACATCTCTTCTGCAACAAAGCTATGGAATCATAAAGTTGGAAGGGACCTCCAGGGTCATCTAGTCCAACCCCCTGCACAATGCAGGACATTCACAAATATCTCCCACCACCACCTTCTATACCCAGAAGAGGGCAAAAAAAAAAAATCCCTCCAGGATCCCTGACCAAACTGACCTCTGTTTGAAAACCTCCAAAGAAGGAGACCACATCACCTCCCGAGGAAGCCTGTCTCACTGAGGAACCACTCTAACTGTCAGGAAGTTCTTCCTGATGTTTAGCCAAAAACATTGATTTAATTTCAACCCGTTAGTTCTGGTCCAACCTTCTGGGGCAACAGAAAACAACTCTGGACCATCCTCTATATGACAGCCCTTCAAGTACTTAAGTACTTGAAGGTGGTTATCATATGATAACCATGATGGGATGATATTGTATTGTACATCCCCTCCTCCTTTCCCCCAAAGGAGCAGCCAGTAATGGGGGGGGGGGTGATTGACAGCAGGGAAGTGCATGATGTTTCATTGGTTTGTGCCTTTACTGTATGTTGTGTGTGTGTCGTCCCCCCCCGGCGTGCCAAGTCTTGTTAAGCCTGTGGGTAGTTTGGAAATTTTGAGTATGGGGAGTAGGGTATGACCACAAATTGGCTGCCATACAATGGTGGGGCCTGTCAAAAAAGTTGGGGAAATTGCAAGCCTAATATCCTCTTGTGATGGAGGCAGCAGTTTCCAAAAGCCTCATCCCCGCAGACTCAACGGTGATGCTTCTGGTATGGTGGAGGAAAGATAGAACAGGATTTTTGCTTGGGGGGGGGGTGAGTTCCTCAAAAACCATCACTAGGCACCATGGGTGCTATGTCAGGAATTAGCACTGCGTGTTACCCAGAGGAGGGCCTCGACACTGTATTGCCCTACAGTATTCCATTCATATGTAATTGAAAAACAGAAGTGTTTTCTCAAGACTCACCCCATCACTGAAATCTAGATTATAGAAATCCAGATTTTAGAGATCTCTAAATCTAAATGCTATTCTTCATGACACAACTGGACAGAAGCTGAAAGGACATTCAGTTGTTGATGTGAATGGATGCAAAAGGAAAGTCCAAAGCCGTTTGACTCAGTGAAAGAAGCCACAGCCTTCAGTATGCAAGACCTGAGCAAGGCTGTTAACGATAGGATGCTTTAGAGGTCATTAATTCATAGAGTTGCCATAAATCGTAAGTGACTTGATGGAACTTAACACACATACACACAGAGAGAGAGAAATCTAAATGAGAGAGTTTTATGTATTTGAGAGGCTGAAAGGCAGTATTTGAACAAAGTTTTTTGTTTTTTTTCTTTCCCT
>NW_015173700.1:134653-146482 GCF_001447785.1 Gekko japonicus | reverse complement strand
TTCCCTAACCCCTTCCTGAGCAGTTCTACTCTGGGCACCGATCTCCTCACATTCCATATAGGTTACTGCACCTGGTATGGACGCACGCACGGCATTTAGCAGGGTACGAGCAACAGGATGCGCACGAGTTCCTCATTGCTGCATTAGATGTGCTACATCGGCACTGCAAAGGTGAGGCTTTTTCTTTGACACCTCCAGGAACGCTTTTCAAAGGGGATGAATCATTGTCACATGCTACAGGTCACATGCTGCTGCCTGATACTGAATCAGACCTTCGATCCCTCGAGATCACTGTTGTTTACTCAGACTGGCAGCGGCTCTCCCAGGTCTCATGCTGAGGTCTTTCACATCACTTCTTGCCTGGAGGTGCCAGGGATTGAACCGGGGACCTTCTGCTAGAGGCTCTTGCCCTGAGCCACAGATCAGTGGGACCATTAATTGAGTAATCAGAGTGATACCATCCCTTTTTCTCCTCTTCTTTGTATCTGAAGTATTTTCCTGCTGCACTGTTTGTTTTCAGAGTGTGTTAATTAAAGTTATCCGTTTCCCAGGTGAAGTGATTTAAAGCCACTTTATACCTAGTCAGATGATTGATGGCTGGGGGCCTTTTCCGTACAGCTGTCAGTATGGCATGGCTGTGCTGATCGGGCAGCCTCCTCCCCAAAGTCATTTTTGATAGAAGCATGAATACCTTATTGAACTGAAAGGAAGACACCGTCCCCAAAAATGTTACACGCATTTTTTAAATTATTATTATTACTGTCCATTCTTCTAACTTGTATGCAAACTGTTGTACATATTATATTCCATGTCAAAAATGAAGTCAAATGAGGAGGAAGTTCTTGTATTTTATTGTAATGAAATACGGAAAACAGTTAGGCCAAAGGACCCATCAAAACTGACTGCTTTCTTCTCAGCATAATCAGGAAACATGCCTCAATTAATAGGAAAACAATTAGACCAAGTAGTTAACCAAAAATTGACAACTTTCTTCTTTTTCTTCTTCATCTTCTTCTTGAGCATATTCTGAACATATTCAGGAAATACATGATATTTTATACATGGATTGACATCATCAAGAAAACAATATTCAAACAGCATAATTGGTTACAAAAGACAGTGGTAATTTGAGTAATAATCCTCTGATTGGCCAGATATAAAGAAACATATTTCTATGTCAAACTAAGTGTTTACTTAACCTAACCTAAATGATAATGGGCAAAGATTCTTCATAGCAGACTAAAATCTTATCTGACCCAGACATTGAAAGCTTTGCCCTAAGAACTACAGAATCACGAACTTTGTACCTATTATGTTGTCTGCTAGCAATATCAGACCTACAAGAGGAAAGCCTTCTATATAACAGGCCTTTCTAACATCCTAATAAAATATTACTTAAAGAACAAATCTATAAAAACCAGAGAAATATGAAGAAGGAAAAACATATATAAAAATCTTTATATTCCCATTCATACTACAAAATCTAAGACAACCCCTCCTTTTTTTACTTTGGGTAAATACAGTATCACAAATCTCTGCTGGTCCTAACCAGCAATTGTAACCCTGGAAACATGAGCATCTAGAGCTTTCAAGGCTCTTCAGCCTTGAATGGGTGAAGCCATTCGGTCTTTCTGTCTAAGTGGAAAGGAATGCTATAGAGCACATATGAAGGGGAATTGCTACTGCATCTTCCCTAAACTACAGCAGCAAGCTTTTAAAGTGGCTGAAAGAAAGAATTAGTAGGCACATAGATGAACAAAACCTACTGAGGCAGACTCAGCATGGGTTCTGTAAGGGAATATCTTGTCTCACTACCCTGTTAGTGTTCTTTGAGGGGGTGAACAAACATGTGGACAAGGGGGATCCAATAGATATTGTTTACCTTGACTTCCGGAAAGCTTTTGATAAAGTTCCTCATCAAAGGCTCCTAAGTAAGCTCAAAAATCATGGGATAAAAGGACAAGTCCTTTTATGGATGAAAAACTGGCTAATTAATAGAAAATAGAAACTGAGTATAAATGGGCAATTTTCTCAGTGGAGGGTGGTAAGCAGTGGGGTACCGCAGGGATCAGTACTTGGTCCACCGCTTTTTAACTTGTTCATTAATGATTTGGAGTTGGGAGTAAGCAATGAAGTGGCTAAATTTGCGGATGATACAAAGTTGTTCAGGGTGGTGAAAACCAGTGAGGATTGTGAGGCACTCCAAAGGGATCTGTCAAGGATGGGCAAGTGGGCGTCAACATGGCAAATGGGGTTCAATGTGGCCAAGTGCAAGGTGATGCACATTGGAGCCAAAAATCCTAAATATAAATACACGTTGATGGGGTCTGAACTGGCAGAGACTGATCAAGAGAGAGATCTTGGAGTTGTAGTAGATAACTCACTGAAAATGTCGAGACAGTGTGTGACTGCAATAAAGAAGGCCAATGCTATGCTGGGGATTATTAGGAAGGGTATTGTAAACAGATCAGCCAATATCATAATGCCCCTATATAAATCAATGGTGCGACCTCATTTGGAATACTGTGTGCAGTTCTGGTCACCACACCTTAAAAAGGATATTATAGCTTTGGAAAAAGTGCAGAAAAGGGCAACTCGAATGATAAAAGGATTGGAACACTTTCCCTATGAGGAAAGGTTAAAGCGCTTAGGGCTCTTTCGCTTGGAGAAACGATAACTGAGGGGAGATATGATTGAGGTTTATAAGATTATGCATGGGAAAGAGCAGGTAGAGAAAGAGGTACTTTTCTCCCTTTCTCACAATACAAGAACTCGTGGGCACTCAATGAAATTGCTGAGCAGTCGGTTAGAACGGATAAAAGGAAGTACTTCTTCACCCAAAGAGTGATTAACACATGGAATTCACTGCCACAGGAGGTGGCGGCGGCTACAAGCATGGACGGCTTCAAAAGGGAATTAGATAAGCATATGGAGCAGAGGTCCATCAGTGGCTATTAGCCACAAGGTATAGATAGGGGCTCTGGGGCAAGTGATGCTCTGTCTTCTTGGTGCTGGGGGGGGGGTCAACAGTGGGAGGGCTTCTAATGTCCTGGCCCCACTGGTGGACCTCCTGATGGCACCTGGTATTTCTGGCCACTGTGTGACACAGAGTGTTGGACTGGATGGGCCTTTGGCCTGATCCAACATTGGCGTCTCTTATGTTCTTATGTTCCTAAAGCAGCATATTTCTCCCCCCCCCCCCCATACAGACACACACACACCGGCATCACACACAACCACTGGAAGTTCTCTTTCAGCTGCACAGTACACCCATTGTATTCCCACGACATCCTTGCCTGTCGACAAGGTCCAAGGAGATGGTCATTTCGTTCCCCCTCCTTTCCAACCCAGATGCCACAGGAGAGCCCTAGTGAGCAGGATAGTGCCTTCTTGTGCTTGCTGCAAATGAGCATATGGAAGAACAGTCTTTTGAGAGACACCTCCCCCCACCCAACTGCACCTAATTGACTTGGGTAATTGAAAAGGGAGTAATGTTATCTTCCCATGGGCAGAAAGGGCTGCCCGTTGCAAGTCTCCATCAGGGATGTGACACAATGTCAGAACACAAAAAAAGGGGGGGGAATAAATGTAGATTTTTAAGATGCGGTAAATAATCTTTATGAAAGAAGGGACATCAAAGTGGGTACGGTGATACTTGTGGCCCTGTTTCTGCATCTCCACAGCCAAAGCAGCACTGTTAGCGTCTGCCTGGCTTCTTGTAAGGAAACAGAGAGCCCATTGTGTGCGACTGAGAATTCACCAAACTCACGTCTTGCACAGGCTCAAGTTTTAAATCCTTTTGCTCTGTAACAAAATAGTTCACCAGGGAAAGTCAGGCAGCTCTATTGAACAGTCAGTACTTGAAATAGGGCAGGCTAAGGTCTTGTCTCGTGCAATTGAGTATGGCCTTTTTAAAAACAGTCTTTTTTTATTAACAGTTTTTTATTAATATGAAGGAAAAACAAGAGATAGTGACAGTTCATAAAACAATTTCCAATACAATTAGAATAAGAGACAACAAACTGGTACAAAGATGTGTAAACATTGTACATAATTAGAGAATAAAGCTTAACATTGAAAAGGATCTACTACTACTATTACAATTAGATAGTAAAGTAAGATACCTGTTCATACAACCAATTGACTGTTGAAAGTAGCACTTAAAATAAGAGTGTGATAACAAGTCTTTTTAGGGGTAAAGAGAAAATTTAGCTGTGAACCTTAACAACTGTTTGCTGATCAAACAGGAAAATTCTAGCTTGAGGTTTAATAAATTCTAGCTTGAGGTTTAATAACACAAACCTGAGAACATACATGTAACTTACTCGTCTTCATTTTGAATGGATTAGATCCATTGAATATCATTTTTCCAGGAAGGTGAAATGAATAAAAACAGTCTTATAAGCTGGACTTAGAATTTAGCCTCTCTCCACCCCCATGGTAGGTGGAAAGTTAAGTATATATAAAACACATGGGGAAAAAAAATTTAGAAGTGGTAACTCTCTTCTTCACATGGGCTTAATTCCTCCCACTGCAAGCGGCCTGATATCAGTCTTTCGCAGATCTTAAATTTTAAAAAGTGTTCCACAGTGCAGGCAGGTCCTGGAGAAGTTCAGTGCCACTAGCAGCCTCTGATTTAGGATTTGGGGTTTCTTAGAAGACATGGAGACTGTTTTAGTAGGACATGTCTGGATATATTTGATGGTCAGAAGATGGTTGAATGTATAGTAGTTACAACTGTATACACATATAGAGATTTTTAATGAAGCTTGAATGCAGTGGCACCTTTAAGTCCAATGAAGTTTTATTCTGAGTTTGAGCTTTCCTGTACACACAGATGTCTTCAGATCTGAAGAAATATACATGCACACGAAAGCTTATACCCAGAATAAAACCTTGTTGGTCTTAAAGATGCCCACTGGACTCAAACTTAGTTCTGCTGCTTCAGACCAACACAGCTTACCCACCTGCTTCACCAGTTTGGTGTAGTGGTTAGGAGTGCGGACTGTAATCTGGGAGAACCGGGGTTTGATTCCCCACTCCTCCTCCACATGCAGCCAGCTGGGTGACCTTGGGTCAGTTACAGTTCTCTCAGAGCTGTTCTCAAGAGCAATTCTCTCAGAGCTCTCTCAGCCCCACCTACTTCACAGGGTCTGTGTTGCAAGGAGAGGAAGGGAAGGAGATTGTAAGCAGCTCTGAGACTCCTACTGAAGGGCAGGGTATAAATCCAGTCTCCTCTTCTCTCTCCTTCTTCTTCTGTTTTGGGGGTGGGAGATATATTGTGGCAGACATTATTTGCCATTAAGGCTAACCAGTTGCCCTGTTTTACTTGGGCTGTTAAGCAGTTTCAAGCCATGGTTAGAGACCCTGGTTAACTTTCACCACTATCATTCAGGGTTAACATGACTTCTGTTAAGACCAGATACAGTTTGGGGGAGGGGGCTCTTGGGCCGAGGCCTACTGCTGCATAAGCGGTTGGCAGCTGAGGCCAGGAGCATCGGGTGTGTGAGTGGCCGCTTATTAACACAGGAAGCCCCGCTCAGCAGCAGTCTGGAGCCGCACAGGGTCCTGTACTGCCCATTGCCCATTGTAAGATTGCAGCAGCTAAATTAGTGGGTGTACAGGGTTTTTTGGGGGGGGGGGGGGGGGGAATTAGCGGGAAAATTGGCCAGGAGTGCCTTTTGCCAGTTAGCCAACGGTGTCCTTTCCTGGGCAGAAAAGATCTGGCCACTGTGGTGCATGCCTTGGTTACATCTAGATTAGATTACTGCAGGGCTCCCTAGGTGGGGCTGCTCTTGAGAAGGGTTCAGAGGCTTCAGTTGGTATAGGATACTGCAGCCAGGATGTTGAATGGAGTGGGTCGTAGGACCGTATCACTCTACCCTTAGTCCATCTCCCGTGGCTCCCTGTCTGCTCCCAAGCACAAACCCCTGAGTAATGTTTTGAAAACAACTCCCTGCCCCACACCACACACAGCACAGGCTCAGCCAGAGTAGATTTTAGAACTGTAAATTCTTCACGCTTTTGGTAAGAATCAGGGGGCCACCGTTGTGTTTCTGCCAACAATCCTCGCTTGTCATACCATTGCACAGGATCGTGTGGTTGTCCTGTGCCCAATTGCAGGCTTTCTCCGTCGTTGCCCCAACACTCTGGGAAGGAGTATGTCAGAATTTAAGGGTGTGGCCTCTTCTGCTAAACAGAAGGCTTTTGTTAGTTGCTGCCATATGTCCATGTGGATGAATGTGGCATTGGGCTCGCCTGTTGCTTTTACCTTGGCACGCAACTTCCTGTGTTGTGTTACAACAAGATGTATTTGGTACTTTATTTTGTATCCTGTCTACGTACATCTTATCCCTCCCCAGGTCCCTTCTTAGGAAAAGGTGAGGTACAAATATTTCAGATAAAATAAATCCACTCTCATGCTTTTGACTTCAGTGCAGCTAAAGCGATAACATTGAAAGCAACTTTATCATAGAATCATAGAATGTTAGAGTTGGAAGGGACCTTGCAGGTCATCTAGTCCAACCCCCTGCACTCTGCAGGAGCATAGCCGAAAGATAGCCCTACAACATACCCAAAAAAATGGTCGTCCAGCCTCTGCTTGAAAACGTCCAGCGAAGGAGCATCCCCCCCCTCCCGAGCCAGTCTGTTCCACTGCTCAACCACTCTTACAGTTAGGAAGTTTCTCCTGATATTTAGCTGGTAACAACTTCCTTGTAATTTCTACCCATTAGATCTAGTCTTGTAATCTAGAGCAAGAGAGAATAGATCTCATTTGGTCTTTTGTATTCCAGCGTGGTGTAGTGGTTAAGAGTGGCAGATTCTAATCTGGAGAACCAGGTTTGATCCCCCGCTTCTCCTCCACATGAAGCCTGCTGGGTGGCCTTGGGCCAGTCACAGTTCTCTCGGAACACTCTCAACCTCACCTACCTCGCAGGGTGTCTGTTGTGGGGAGAGGAAGGGAAGGAGGTTGTAAGCCACTCTGAGATGCCTTCAGGTAGAGAAAAGCAGGGTTATAAAAACCAGCTCTTCTTCCTGCGTGCATTTTTCCTCCTTACTCCCTGGTTTTCTTATACATGCCATACCTCTAAGATACAGAATGACCTAGTTCTTGATGGTGTTTTGCAGTGTACAAAGGAGGTCCTTTGCACACACCTGCACATGTACGTTAGGAGGGCTTTGAAACCCAGTCCTGCTCATTTTCCTGTTCTTCAGGTGACGATAATGGGAAGAAAGCCAACAACCCCAACCACTGTAACTGCATCATAGACCAAATCTTCACAGGTGGACTTCAGTCTGACGTCACTTGCCAGGTCTGCCAGTAAGTATTTAGCAATTTAACTCAATTCTGATCAAAATACAGAATGAATCTCTTGAGGTTGCCATCAAAGTATTTCCTTGTACTTTTTATATCCTCCCCATGGAAATAGAGACAGTTTTAATGGCTGCCTCAATTACATTTCCATTTGAGGTGTAGCACTCCAGCGGAGACTTGGCTTTGCAGCATTTTCTGGAGCTAGACAGGAAGAGGTCTGGTCTCCAGGGGGAGAAAGTCACATTTGTAAGGATCCCCCATGTCAAAAAATGCTTTGCAAAAAAACACACAACTCCATGTCAGGGAGCAAGGTTGTAGCTTTCCCCTTCACAAGCTGTGCTAGTTGTACAGTTACAGGGAATTATTAATGGAGCCAAAGTGTGAAAACTGAAATGTCATGCTTTCCCTCCATTAGGGAAAGCAGAACAGTCTGCCACCTCAGTTGTGGTCCACATACAGAGCAGACCTGAGCTGGCCAGAAACCAAAGAATTTTTCTGTGCAAACAGAGAAGGGTGACCACAAGATGCGAGGCTGTCCCACTGGCAGCCCATTCCCTCTCCAACACTCAGTCTTCTCCATTGCAGCTGGTGAAGGGGGCTTTGACTCTCAAAAGCTTATGTCCTGGAAACCTTAATGGTCTTTAAGGATGTTCCTGGGCTTGAATCATGCTCTTCTCCATTGCAGACGTGCCGTTTCCAAGAGAGGTCTCTGCCTTAACAGCCTGTATTGACAACTGTGCTTAGCCAGCCATCCCTGAACAAGATTTTAGATGGTGCTTCCCTGTCACTTCAGCACTAAAGACTGGAGTGGTGTGGTGGGTGCAAGTGTTGGACAAAGATCTGGGAAACCCCAGTCAGAACCCTCACTCTGCCATGGAAGCTGGCGGGGTAACCTTGGGCCAGTCACGCACTCTCAGCCTAACCTACCTCTCAGGGTTGCTGTGAGGATAAAATGGAGGAGAGGAGAAAAGCGTAAGCCGCTTTGGGTTCCCACTGGGGAGAAAGGTGGGGTATAAATTAGGAAATAAATACATATGAATGAATTATGTTTATTTGCAGTCAAAGACCATTTATCAAAATAATACATGTTTGCTAAATACAAGCAGATTAGCTTTCAGCTCTAAAAATAAACATATAACCTCAAAATCATTAAAATGTTAAAAGGAGAAAAGTTTAACAGTCCATTATATCAAAATAATTATGAGATGTTTAAAACTAAACTACTTATGAGTCAGGCAAAAGGTAAATGAGGATTCTACTTGATCGGCTTCTTATTGTGAAATTTTACCAGTTGCAAGCAGAATTTTGCTATTTGTCTGGAGAGCTGCTATCAAAAGTCTCTCTAGATAAGCACTATCCGCATCAAGTGCTGGTCTATCTAAGGGGGGGGGGGCAATATGCTTATCCCTATAAACCTGACAGCGAAAGAACAAGTGGAACATCAACTTCACTTCTCCCATAGAGCATGGGTAGCCCCTGTCTTCAGAAATAAATACATAAATAAATGCAGACCATTCCCGTTCTTTGTGCAGGCTAGAAATATATTTGTTCCCAGAACTCTGAAGGATGCTGTGCAACTGGAAAACGTCAGGCAGATTCACACCTGATGTGCATGCGATTGCTGTAGTTTCCCATAAGTTCTGAACTGGGCTTGCTAAATATAGCTGTCCTGACTGAAGTGCTTTCTGTAGTCTTGGCACTCTCTAGAGAGGGAAGTACCAGCTTTTTTCCCAAGTAAACACAGTGTAAAAGAAGGGGTGTTCCCCACATTTGTTTTTCACGAGATGGAAAAAGTCACTACCAGGAGATTTTTCCTTCCCACTTTTCACCTAGTGGAGTTGTCTTGCAAAAGCAAGTTCCTCTGGTAAGATTACATGACGTACATCAGAACAGAATCCCTCACATATTCCTTTAAGTCAGATCAGTTGCCTTGTCGATTAGTGGATAACCTCGGCTTTCTGTTTTCTTCCTAGCGGTGTTTCCACGACGATAGACCCGTTCTGGGACATCAGTTTGGACTTGCCAGGTTCCTCTACCCCGTTTTGGCCTCTGAGCCCAGGCAGCGATGGTAGCGTCGTGAACGGGGAGAGCCACATGTCAGGAACCACCACCCTCACAGACTGCTTGCGAAGGTACAAACCGTGGCAGGCAGCATTTATGCACGGAGAAAATCTTTAACTTCCCTCCTGTCCACAGACGAGTAGTTTTTAACAGGCAAATGGCCAAGGAAGAAAACAGCACCTCAACTGCACTGTTAACTGCTGAATCATCTTGCAGAGCCATTTGGTTCGCTTGCGGGAGGAAAAAGAGAGAGAGACCAGCGCAAAATAAAAGCTGTGTAGCCTAAACAAAAGCTGGTAGATGCTCGAGAGAAGCAGCCCCACCTGCTGACCCTTTGGCTAGTATTTCATGGATAGGATTCAACACAGTATTCAACACCCAATGCTAAGTTTATGCATCGTAGATTTTTTGTTTACCACAATATGCTTCCTTCTTTGGATGATTAGCTGAGATCCCCGAGGCCTTGGAGCTTGCTCTTCCTCATTTCCAAGCATTCTTTGTTTCTGTTGTAATGACTACACACAGTGTCATAGTTTGGTAGAAAGTAGCGACTTCTTTTTAAGCCCTCCTACTCTCTCCCACTTCTTATCTCTTAACTCAAGTACAGAAGCTCTTCTTGACCCAACTCTTCAGCTCCAGGTCAAGTAACTCTTTCGAGGTACCTCTGCAGTCTCTGGGATACCTCTGTAGAAATGAGGTCTCGATGAATCTAATATAGAGTTACGTTCTAAGCTGATGGCTTAGCGAACCGATTTCAAAACGGCACCCTGGTGGTATGGAAGGGGCCACTGCTCTTGGCCCTCCTGCACTGTGGTTTCACTAACGTATGATGTGCATGTGTGAAGACATTTCTGAACATGGGATCTTCGATGTGGTCTCTGTGCTTCACACCCATGGGATACAGTGTGCATCCGCTGGATTGATCGGCATTGTAGCAAGCTCAACGAATTTTCGCACCCAGACCTCGGGCATGCGCGGGAACCCCACCACGCATGCCCAGAGGGGTGGACACGGACATCCTGCCAGTTCCTTTCTTTCCGCCGCACTGGAAGCACCTTCCTTTCGTCAGTCTGATCGGTAACTTTTTTTCTCCTCAGAGCTCTTCGGTTTTCTCCTCAGTTTTTCTTTATTTTTTGCTTCTAACTTTGTTCTTTTTCTTCAAAAAAAAAAGAATTTTGTTTAGTTTCGGGGGGGGGGGTTCGTTTACCTCACTCTGGCCTTCAGGCTCCCCCCCCACACCTCTTCTTCTTCTCCGTTTTGCTTATTTTATGAAGAAGAAGTGGGGCTTTTTCAAGCGTTGCAGGGATTGTGGCAGTAAGCTCGCTCCACCTGACGGCCACACCCCCTGCATTTTTTGTCTTGGCGAAACACACCGACCAGCGTCCTGTCGACACTGCGCCAAGTTTTCCAATCAAACTAGAAAAAACTGAGCGGCGCAACTCCAAGTAGCGTTACTAGAGTCAGCGCTAAACCCCGTTTCAGTGGGCCAGTAAGACCATCAACATCGACGGCTCCGGTTTCGAAGCCCTTGTCCAACATCGTTCAGTCGACATCGAAGCGTTCAGCACCGACGGCACAGTCTTCGGCATCAATGCCCGTGAAAAGGAAACAGAAGACGGGTAAAGAGCACAAGTCGGCCAAAAAGGGCTCCTCTAAGGCCCTAAAGGCGGCGAAGTCTGGGAATGTAGCGGGTACTGCACCGGGTAATGCCCGTAACGTGCCCCCCGCTCCAATGGCATTATCGGCAGCAGAGGCTCCCATCACTCCACCTATACTGACCATCCAGCTACTGGATTCTCCCATACACCAGCTAGACCATGACACTCTGGTCGATATGTGTCCTTTCTCCAACATCGATAATGTTGAGATCCTCAGTTGTCCCCTGGGCATGGATCGCTCTCTCTCTGCTCAGTCATCGACATCGATGGTCTCGTAGTGCCATGCCGATATCGATGCGGCTCCGCGTCGACAGATCCTAAAAGCACTCAATGCCATCCTCCCCATCTGTTCACTGAGGATCGGCCCTTCGATATCGATGATCGGGCTAATAGGGGCCGCGCACACAGACGAGATCCTACACTGTCTCCCAGACGCTCCCGCTCTAGGAGTAGATCCCCACGAGTCTTCCTGCCCCCCCACCTCCTCCTCTCTCCTGGGATCACCGCCAACTGCATCCATGCCGTGGTTGACTCCAGCAGGTTACTGTGATTGGGATCGTTACTCTACCCACAGATCACAGTTACCCTATAGATCGAGGCCTTCGGCATCTCTCTCCCGTCCACCAGATCATCCATCTGATGACCCTCCTCAACATCGACCGGATCAATATCGTTCTCCCAGTCCCCCTATTCCATCGTCAACAGATCCAACCAGTCAGGTGAAGACCACTCCGGTACAATTGCCAGAGCCCGAGTCCTCTGAATCTGTGGATGAGGATTCTGATACAGGGGCTT
>NW_015173700.1:115936-133737 GCF_001447785.1 Gekko japonicus | reverse complement strand
CCCACATTCCAGAAACCTAGATTTGGATCGGGACAACAGTCTTCCCGCAGTAAACAGGCAAAGTCCGCCAAACAGGATTTTTGACTTCCATATCTCCCAGTCACATCTGACCCGTCTAACCCCTTTCCTCCAAACTTAGCACCTCATCATCACAGGCGAATGGGTGCTGTCCATCTTAACCCAGGGCTACCGCATAGAATTCAGGACCCCATCACTCCTGTCTTCGTCTCCACACCCCCTTCTCCAGCCCTCCTGGAAGAAGTGTCCGTCCTTCTGCAAAAGGGAGCCATTGAGCCCATGCCACTGCATCTACGGGGCAAGGGATTCTACTCCCACTATTTCACTGTTCCGAAACGGGATGGAGGCGTTCAACCGATCTTAGATCTATGGGCGCTGAACTGCTTTGTGAGCTACCACTGCTTCCGCATGGTGTACTTGCAGCAGATTCTGCCATTCCTCCAGAAAAACGTCTGGATGGCCACCCTCGACCTCCAAGACGCGTACTTCCATCTCACCATCCCACTATTTCACTGTTCCGAAACGGGATGGAGGCGTTCAACCGATCTTAGATCTATGGGCGCTGAACTGCTTTGTGAGCTACCACTGCTTCCGCATGGTGTACTTGCAGCAGATTCTGCCATTCCTCCAGAAAAACGTCTGGATGGCCACCCTCGACCTCCAAGACGCGTACTTCCATCTCACCATCCCACTATTTCACTGTTCCGAAACGGGATGGAGGCGTTCAACCGATCTTAGATCTATGGGCGCTGAACTGCTTTGTGAGCTACCACTGCTTCCGCATGGTGTACTTGCAGCAGATTCTGCCATTCCTCCAGAAAAACGTCTGGATGGCCACCCTCGACCTCCAAGACGCGTACTTCCATCTCACCATCCCACTATTTCACTGTTCCGAAACGGGATGGAGGCGTTCAACCGATCTTAGATCTATGGGCGCTGAACTGCTTTGTGAGCTACCACTGCTTCCGCATGGTGTACTTGCAGCAGATTCTGCCATTCCTCCAGAAAAACGTCTGGATGGCCACCCTCGACCTCCAAGACGCGTACTTCCACCTCACCATCCACCCATCCCACCGCCAATACCTACGCTTCGCAATTGGTCAACATCATTATCAATATGCAGCCCTCCCATTCGGCCTTTCAAGGGCACCAAGAGTCTTCACAAAGACTATGGTAGTTGTTGCGGCCTTCCTCCGTCTCAAGGGTATCTCTGTATACCTGTACATCAAAGATTGGCTCTTGGTAGCGACCTCCAAAGACGCTCTAGTCTCAAACATCAACGAGATGTTGGTCCTCCTCGCAAACCTAGGTCTACAAGTAAATCTAGAAAAGTCTCAACTCCAACCTGTCCAGAAGATACACTATATCGGTGCGCTACTGGACTCCACGGCTTGCACAGCCTACCTGCCACAAAACAGGGCAGCCGACATCATCAACCTAGCCACTGTCATCTGTACCTGGCCCTCAGTACCTGGCCCATCTGTACCTGGCCCTTTCAAATACAAAGGCTACTCGGCCTCATGGCCGCTACTACATCAGTCCTGGTTTTTGCCAAGTTGAGAATGCGTCACCTACAACTATGGTTTATCCGCAATTTCAATCAGAGAGGGACACACACACCACCCATCTATTTCCACCTGTCAAAGTACAGGACTCTTTACTTTGGTGGACTGCCCCTTCCAACCTATTCCAGGGAATACCCTTCCATCCTCCATCACCCCAAATAACCCTAACAACAGACGCCTCCCTCTCGGGCTGGGGCGCCCACATGATGGGACTTTGTGTCGGAGGCAGATGGGACACTCAGAAACGAAATCGGCACATAAATTTCCTGGAACTGCTTGCAATACAGTTCACTGTCACCAGTTTCCTACCTCTGATCGAGGGAAAATGTGTCACAGTTCTCACGGACAATACTACTGCCTTCCGTTATGTGAACAAGCAAGGGGGCACCGTCTCCCAACGCCTCTGCGACCTCACCCTCCGGTTATGGGATTTCTGCAACGCCCACGTCTTCCTAGTTGCCACGCACATCCCAGGACACATGAATGTGCAGGCAGACCACCTGAGTCGGGCAGGACTCAGTCTACATGAGTCGGAAATGAACCCAACTTACCTTCTCCCACTCTTCCACAGGTGGGGGTTCCCCAGATAAATGTTTTTACCACCAGAGCAAACAAAAAGTGCCCTCTGTTCTGCACCCGAGGTGGTAGGGTCCCACAGTCTCTAGGGGGACGGTCTCCTCTATCCGTGGTCCAGAGGATTTCTCTACCTCTTCCCTCCACTGCCTCTGCTTCTGAGAGTGGTCCGCAAAATCATCCGCGACAAAGCAGACTGCGTCCTCATAACCCCATGGGTGTGAATGCACAGATGACCACTCGAAGATCACCAGTTACTGGTAAGCAACCTGCTTTTCTCAACCATCCTCTATCTGTCAGCGGGGAACTACCACCAGTTTCCTCCAGCACGATACCTCCTGTTCCTAACCGAGTCCCCTCTCCTATACCACGACGTGCCACGAATGAAGTTGACAGCCTGGAGAGTAGCGTCAACAGCTTTTCTACCCACATAGCAAATGTCTTGCTAACCTCCAGAAAGTCCACTACGCTATCATTACAAGTCGTATCATTACAAGTGGCAAAAATTCTGTTCCTCTTTGGGTGACGATGCCCCTCGAGCCACCTCTGCAGGTCTCAAGAAAGTTTTTGAATTCCTCCTCTCTCTTGCTGACTCGGGACTTTCACATTCCTCGTTAAGGGTTTATTTGGCCGCACTTTCGGCCTACCATGTTCAAGTTGAAGGATGCACACTGTTCTCGCATCCACTTTCAAAACGTTTTTTGAAGGGACTGTGGCACCTTTACCCTCCCATCAAAACTCCTGTCGTCCCCTGGGACCAACTCACCAGGAAACCTTTTGAGCCGCTTGCAACTTGCGACCTAAAATTCCTGTCGTGGAAAACAGCCTTTCTGGTTGCTGTCACTTCAGCAAGGCGAGTTGGAGAAATACTGGCTTTCAGACATGACACTCCTTACTTGTCTTTTTTGCCAGACGGCGTCCGCTTCATACCTGACATCTCATTTCTGCCAAAGATAGTGTCAGAATCTCACCTACAGGCAGAGGTCTTCCTCCCGGATTTCTTTCCTGCGCCAACATCCTCAGAGGAAAGCTGTTACACACGTTGGATACGAAGCGTGCGCTCCTGTTCTACTTAAATAGAAACCGTCCAACGAGACATGACTCTCAACTTTTTGTCTCCTATGCGCCGGCAAGGCTGGGCACTCGCATCACGGCTCAGCGCCTATCAAGGTGGATTGCGGGTCTCATCCGCCTCTGCTACCTTATCGCCAAGCAGCCATTGCCTGGCCCTATCAGGGCCCATTCAACCAGAGCTGTTGCAGCCTCAACTGCCTTCCTCCCGGGAGTTCCCCTGATGGACATTTGCAGAGCCGCTACATGGGCTACGCCTAACACGTTCATAAGGCACTACACCCTAGACGTCCGAAAGAACTCTCATACCAACATGGGATGTCACATCTTATCCTTGGCTATGCAGTAAGGACCTGCCAGCACCCTCCTCCAGGTAGGCCACTGCTCGCTAATCTCCGATGGGTGTGAAGCACAGAGACCACGTCGAAGAGAAACAGGTTGCTTACCTGTAACTGGTGATCTTTGAGTGGTCATCTGTGCATTCACACCACCCGCCCTCCTTCCTCGCTGCTGTCAGCTTCTACATTTTCCATGGGGGTTGATTCGCGGCGATTCGAAGGAACTGGCAGGATGTCCGCGCCCACCCTGAGCATGCCCGACATCTGGGCGCGAAAATCCGTTAAGAGCTTGCTACAATGCCGATCGATCTAGCGCGTGCGCACTGTATCCCATGGGTGTGAATGCACAGATGACCACTCAAAGATCACCAGTTACAGGTAAGCAACCTGTTTTTCTCAACCATCCTCAATCTGTCAGCGAGGAACTACCACCAGTTTCCTCCAGCACAAGACCTCCTGTTCCTAACTGAGTCCCCTCTCCTATACAATGACGTGCCACGAATGAAGTTGACAGCCTGGAGAGTAGCGTCAACAGCTTTTCCACCCGCATAGAAAATGTCTTGCTAAACTCCAGAAAGTCCACTACGCGAAAGTCCTATTATTACAAGTGGCTAGAATTCTATTCCTCTTTGGGTGACGATGCCCCTCGAGCCACCTCCGCAGGTCTCAAGAAAGTTTTCGAATTCCTCCTGTCTCTTGCTGACTCGGGACTTTCACATTCCTCGTTAAGGGTTTATTTGGCCGCACTTTCGGCCTACCATGTTCAAGTTGAAGGATGCACACTGTTCTCACATCCACTTTCAAAATGTTTTTTGAAGGGACTGTTGCACCTTTACCCTCCCATCAAAACTCCTGTCGTCCCCTGGGACCAACTCACCAGGAAACCTTTTGAGCCGCTCGCAACTTGCGACATAAAATTCCTGTCATGGAAAACGGTCTTTCTGGTCGCTGTCACTTCAGCAAGGCGAGTTGGAGAAATACTGGCTTTCAGACATGACATTTCGTTCCTGCCAAAGGTAGTGTCAGAATTTCACCTACAGGCAGAGGTCTTCCTCCTGGATTTCTTCCCGCCGCCGACATCCTCAGAGGACAGGCTGTTACACACGTTGGATACGAAGCGTGCGCTCCCGTTTTACTTAGATAGAACCCGTCCAACGAGACGTGACTCTCAATTTTTCGTCTCCTATGCGCCAGGAAGGCTGGGCACTCACATAACGGCTCAGCACCTATCAAGGTGGATTGCGGGTCTCATCCGCCTCTGCTACCTTATCGCCAAGCAGCCATTGCCTGGCCCTGTCAGGGCTCATTCAACCAGAGCTGTTGCAGCCTCAACTGCCTTCCTCCAGGGAGTTCCCTTAATGGACATTTGCAGAGCCGCTACATGGGCTACGCCTAACACGTTCATAAGGCACTACACCCTAGACGTCCGTAAGAACTCTCGTACCAACATGGGACGTCACATCTTATCCTCGGCTACGCAGTAATGACCTGCCAGCATCCTCCTCCAGGTAGGCCGCTGCTCGCTAATCTCTGATGGGTGTGAAGCACAGAGACCACGTCGAAGAGAAACAGGTTGCTTACCTGTAACTGGTGATCTTTGAGTGGTCATCTGTGCATTCACACCACCCGCCCTCCTTCCCCGCTGCTGTCAGCTTCTACATTTTCCACAGGGGTTGATTCGCAGCAGTTCCAAGGAACTGGTGGGATGTCCGTGCCCACCCCTCTGGGCATGCGTGGTGGGGTTCCTGCGCATGCCCGAGGTCTGGGCGCGAAAATCCGTTAAGAGCTTGCTACAATGCCGATCGATCCAGTGCATGCACACTGTATCCCATGGGTGTGAATGCACAAATGACCAATCGAAGATCACCAGTTACAGGTAAGCAACCTGTTTATTTCCCACCTGCCAAGTCTTCCTGCCCACACGGAGGCTGGATTTGCTGAAACAGAAAGAATACCTTGTGTCCTCACTTTGAACAGTCAGTATGGGCACCAGCACTTAAATATTGCTTGTACTATTACTAATGACTGCTGCTGCTATTACAATCCCTTAGCGGTCCTTTGACCCAGCATTGTTCTCTGCAAAATACATAGTGCAGTCTGTGTGCCTAGATGGCTCATAACGGACACTCAGTTGTCATGATAGGTATGGGGGTGGACTGCTGGGCCCAATAAATGAGTTCTAAGGGATAGCAGAGGGCTATTTTTGTTCATGGCTAATATCCCCACAGTCATTATGCGTGTATGTGCCATCGTGTCGCAGCCAACTTAGGGCGACCCCCACAGGGGGCTTCCAGGGCACGTGAGAAGCAGAGGTTCATTGCCTTCCTCTGAAGAATCTTCCTCATTGGTCTCCCATCCAACTACCACCCCTGTTTAGCTTCCAGGAGATGACAAGATCAGGCTGTAACGTTCCACTTCACGCCTTCGTGGATGAGGGCCTCAGCGCTCGCTGCTCAAGGCTTTCTATGGCTCTTCGTGGGAGCCTGAATTGATGCCTCCTCCTATGCTCTTTGGGAACAGGTGATTCCATTTATTTAAGAAGCTTATGCTCCACTTTCCTGTTACAGGCACAGTGCTCAAGGTGGGCTAACAATTAGGAGTGTGCGTTTAAAAATGGTATTTTTCAGATCTAGATACACTGGAGCTGAAAAATATCAGTATTCCTGGTTTCCCAGGTCGCAAATACCAGTATGGTGTTTGGCTCCAGGTTTTTTGGGTTTTAAGATTTTTCGGCTCCTTTATTTCCTATGGGGAGTCTTAGAGGAGGGGCTGGGGGGATGTTTTTAAAGATACAGGCAGCAAACTTGCAGGGGAGCTGCTGGTGCCTGTCCTTTAAATAGCCCCCCACATTTCAAGTTGGTTGGATCAAGGGGTCCAATTCTGTAGGCCCCTGAAAAGGGTGCCCTCAGCTGTCCTCCTTTGTTTCCTATGGAGGGGAAGAAAATGCTGTGAAAAATATAAAACCTGAGATTGTCCCCTCATAGGAAGGCTATTGCAAACTATTGCTTAGCCCAACCAATGTAAAACCTGAGAAATGGAACGTATGTAAAGAGATTATGAAACTATGTAAAACACGAGAATCTAAAACTATGTAAAATGTGAGAATCTCAATGTAAACACAAAGAATCCACCCAAAGGGCCCCCCCCCACTAACCCTACACAAACCAACTCCAGTAAAGAACAAAGTTTTATAAAGCACCAATAACTTTTGCAACTGACATATCTTACCTGAAGCAACCTGGCAGGCGGATACCAAGCCCTGCAAGACACCGAAACCCAGGTTGGGGAAAGAAAAAACAGTCCTGGGAAACTGCAAATGCTTGCTCCCAATATTCTCGATAAATCCTGAATATTTCCAGGACCCATTTACTGGTATCCTGAAAGTTCATGGATATATTTGTGAGCAGTGTTCCCTCTAAGCTGAGTTAGTGTGAGCTAGCTCACAGTTTTTTAGCCTCCAGCTCACACATTTTTGTCTTCGCTCAGGAAGGATGGCTCCAGAGCAAACTAATTTATGTAGTAGCCAAATCACCTGCTCACAACTTTAATGCCAGTAGCTCACAAAGTAGAATTTTTGCTCACAGGACTCCACAGCTTAGAGGGAACACTGTTTGTGAGATGTGATTATATCCAAAAAATACTAATAAGACATTTTTCAGGTTTATGTTCAGCTTGGTTATCTCCGAGTTCACATCCCTAGTAATGGTTAAGAAGCCGATTCTCAATATATGACATCATAAGGTTAAGCAAGTTGCAGAATAACGAGAAAATTGAAAAGCAGCAGCAACAGAAAACAAAGTGCCTAGAATGTGAGTAGCAGGAGCAGGGAGAAGGGTGCTGTGGCCTCTGCCACCAGACACAGGCCCAAAGGCTTCTGGGAGTTTGCACCCTTTCCTTTCCAGGAAGATCACCAGTAGAGGACAGCCAGATAAACACTCCGCTTGGCAATCCTAAAAACACTTTCCTGGGAGTAAGCCCCAGGAATAAAATAGGCTTACTTCTAAGTATACTCTTAAGGATCAGTTTCTCAGTGCTCCAGCATCAGACGAATAGCACAGTCCAGAGCAGAGTGACGCTATCTCATGAAATCAGTGAGCAGAGCAAGAGCGTAACTCTGCTTAAGGCTGCATGGTGACTCTCTTCCCGCCTTTCTCCTCCACTCTTCTTCCCCTGTATGTGTTGTCTTTTTAGACTGTAGGCCTGAGCTGCTTTGGTGGATGACTCTTTGTTTTTTTAAAAATCAGAGTATACATTTAATTAATAAAAGCAGAAAGTAAAACATCAGTCAGTTTAAAAACAGCCAATTTACCAGTTGTGAGTAAAAGCCTCCTGGCAAAGGACATGCAGCTCGTCTGCCTCAAGACGACCTCTGAAATGAGCATGAAGCTGGAAAGCTTCGTAGGGGCAGAGAGTTTTGCAGATGATGGCTGAAAAGCCTTGCCTCATGTGCTTCGTGCCCCTTGTCAGAGCATGCGTACAGAGCAAGGTATTAGTTGAAGTAGGATCTTCAGGGTAGGGTGGGGTTGTGGTTCACAGAATCTTAAAAGCACCAAGTAAAATGATAGCAAAATCCACTAGAGTATCAAGAGAGAGAACATTGACTGCAATGACCTAGCTACAGTTATCCATGCGACGGTCACCTCGAGGCTAGACTACTGTAATGCTCTCTACATGGGGCTGCCTTTGTCGCAAATCCGGAAGCTGCAACTGGTGCAGTATTCTGCGGCCAGGCCGTTGGTGGGCGCCCCTAGGTGGGAGCACACGCGACCTGTACTGAGAGCGCTGCACTGGCTGCCTATAGCATTCTGGATTCGCTTCAAAGTGCTGGTGCTTACCTTTAAAGCTCTACATGGCCAGGGTCCGACATACCTGAGGGACCGCATTTTCCCACATATGCCCCAAAGAGCACTTCGGTCAGGGTCACAACACCAGCTGGTGACCCCGGGCCCTAAGGAGGCCAGGCTTGCGGCAACGAGGGCCAGGTCCTTTTCAGTGGCGGCTCCTATCTGGTGGAATGAGCTACCAGAGGAGATCAGGGCCCTGCGGGACCTTTTGCAGTTCTGCAGGGCCTGTAAGACGGAGCTCTTCCGCCAGGCTTTCGAGTAGGAGCCGCCACTGCCGCTACCACCACCGCTCCACTATAGAGCGACACCACCGGAGGGCCGAGTAACTTCTATCTACGGCCCTGGCCCTCCCCCTTCTGGTATGCAAGATGTTTTGGATCTTTCTATTCTTGCATCCTGAATTTACTGAATTTTAACTGTTTTATCTTTTTATATTGTATGCACTTTGTGCCTTGTTGTAAGCTGCCCTGAGCCCGCTCGCGGGGAGGGCAGGGTATAAATACAATGAAATTAATTAATTAAATAAATAAATAAATTGGTGGTCCCGATTGGGCAGAAAGTTGAGAAATGAATATCCATAACCATGTCTAGAAATGCCTCAATTTAAATAGTAAAGAAATTCGTCATTACTGCCATCCTTTGATCCATTGCCATAAGCAGGAACAAACTGTTACGCTTCCAGATGAAGAAGGCTGAATATTAGACTTCCTTTGCCTTGGTTTGGAAGGAATATTTCTTCACTGTTCTGACAGCATTCCAGATTACCGGGTGTACATGGTTTGCAGTTATTGGAAAAGTTGGAGCTGTGTTTGAGACTTAACACAAGTCATTCACTGAGACCGTGCCCAGCATTCCTCGCAGAAATGCAATCCAGTGTCACAGTTGTCAAGAGTGGAAGTTCAAGAGCGGTCAAATGCTTGGCTTCATTCCTCTCTGTAAGACCAATGAAGTAAGGACAGAGACCTATGAACTGTATTAAAAGTATGAAATTGGCCCGAGGATCCATAATCTTGTCTACCTTCGAGTGCTGCCAGCTGGTTCTTTCTGAGTCTCCTTCAGTGCAAAACAACATTTTAAAAAAATTAGAAAGATTACGTGAATACATGAAGCTGCCTTATCTTGAATCAGACCCTTAGTACATTATGGTCACTATTGTCTATTCTGACCGGCAGTGGCTCCTCAGAGCTTCAGGCTGAGGTCTTTCACGTCACTTACTGCCTGGCCTTTTCAACTGGAGATGCTGGGGAACTGAACCTGGGACCTTCTACATGCCAAGCAGATAATCCACCACTGATCTGTGCCCCCCACCACCACCCAAGAACTGCTGTATTCCTTAATCTTAACATAGTTCTGTTGGAAATTCCAGTTGTGTGTATGTCTCTAAGTATAAATTTAACCCAGACTGCAGTTTGCATTGTTCTTTCAGAGTAAGGAGCCTGTTCTTCCATCCAGTCCGTGCTAGCACTGCTCAGTGGATTGGGGGAAAATAGACTGGGTTACATAGCCCTGATCTTGTCTGTTCTTGACCTGCCTAGCAAAAGGTGCTCATCAAGGAATTTGTCCGGCATTGTGCAAAAGAGATAAGTGGGGTGGGCCGTCCTTGTTGTTCAGCTCCAAGCATGACAGGAGGCCAGCCTTTCTTTCGGCAGGGGAGCTTCAGCAAACTCACATGCCTTAGAAAGTCCTGTGTGATCAGCATCCAGGAGGTTCTTCTAGCTCTTCTCTTGCATGCTTCTTCTTCTTCAAGGGTTGTACAGGTGTTTCTTTGTACCTGCGGTCAGCAATGTCGGTATCTCAATTGTAACCCTGATTGAGTACCTTTTGTTTAGTTTGTACTGTAGCTTTAAACTATCATCAAGTATTTCTGTGTGCTGCTGTGAGAGTACTCCTGAGATGTTCTGTCGCAACCTCTTGGTGTTTTGCTGGCCATGCTTTTAATCTTGATGGCACTGAAATTGCACAGGGGCATTTCCCTCTGCTCTATTCCCCTAAGACAGTCACATCCACCCGAGGATCTCATGGGCATTTTCCACAAGCCAGCCAACACCCTAACCAGATCTATCCAGTTCTTGAGCCTCAGTGGCCTTATAGTGCCAAGAAAGCAAGAAGAGCCGTGCTGGATTGGACCTCGACTAAATAAACCTGCATGTTCTGATTCTGCCAAGCTGCCAGCCATGTCCCTCCAGTATACCCACAAGAAGGTCCTGAAGGAACCGGCCTGCTCCTGCTGCATGTGCCCGGTGTCTGGTGTTCTAAAATATGCTCTCTCTGAACATGCTGATATCTGTTCTATTCCCTTTTTCTGTTCTAAACGTACTGTATGTCAGATTCACTGGTGAAATAATATTCCACTCTTATGAGACTGAAGCAACTCTTTATCTTTCCATTACACTCATAATTTTATGCAGAACTGTCTGGACGTCTTAGTCATATTTTTCCCTAAATTAGAACATTCCAGAGGCCTTCACTTTTCCTCATTCAGAAAGTGTTCCAAACTCTTGAACTTTTTAATTGTTTTCTCCAAAGGCTCTTATAGCATATATGAGATGAGGCAGCCAGAGCACCAGTATTCCAGACTCACGTGCACCACAGGCGTATGGGAAGGCGTTCTGATACTGACCATTTAGCCAGTATACTTCACGAGTCCCTTGTGGTATTAGCTAGAGGTAGCATGGCCATCTGAATACTAGCAATATCCATCTGATGAGTTTAAAAGCTTGCCCTGTGTACTTGGTAGACCATATCAGCTTTTATTTCAAAGTAACTGCCTCCTGATATTCAGACGAGTCCTTCTGTTAGCTTTCAAACGAGGTAAGTAACCAGTATGTTTCACCTTAAAACTGGAGCCAGTAGCCCATTGCATTAAACCCTAAAGTGTTTGTCCTCCTGAGTAATTTTATTATGCCCATCATAAAGCTGTTCAAACAGAAGACGCCATATGGGGTGCACCTAGTTCTGATGGACTTGTTTAAACTCTTTTCATTATGGGGGGGGGCAGTTTTACTTCAGCATACAAATGGTGAGAAATCAGAGATGGTGTGTCGAGGTTTAGGAGGCATCTTCTTGTGGTTCTGGGATCAACAGGAGCTATGAAGCTCCAAAGATGCAAAGAGATTCATGGGTTCCAGGCAGCCTGTTTCCAATGGAGTTCATGGACTGGGGTTTGGTCAAAAGCACTTCAGATGGCTAGTGGGGACTCGAAGGATAGAATGTGCCACCCTACAGAAATAATTATCTTCATACAAGATCTCATGTATTCTCACAAGCAGGGAATAGAGGCGCATTCAGTTATGTGACATGGTACAGTACAGACCCAAGTGAAAGCTAGGCATGTATCAGACTAGGGTCTTATGGTGGACCTACATGTTCATGTAGTACTGTGTTTTTGTTTTGCACAGTGAGCCACTGGGGGTAACAATGCAGTGTGGGGGGAAGGGCTTCTTAAACTTTTTCTCCCATGTAATTTGGTTCCTGGGAAACATCATCCCCAAACTACGATTGTTGCTGCTGGGGAAAAATACGGGTGCTTGAGGGTGACATTTCTATGTAGGACAAAAGGGTTAAAAAATGTCTGTCATACAATGTTTTCCTTTGCAAAGCCCCAGGGTGCCTACATTTGAAGGGAGGAAAAGTCTTAGAATACTCGTTAAACTAGACCTCTGGTTCTGCCCTTTCTGTACTGATGTTGCAAAGACCTCCTTGTCTGCAATCATTTTATCTTCTATTTTGTATCTTAAAACATGAGTTCAGGCAAAGCAACATTGGAAGCTCTTGGACTGTAAAGCTGTCAATTAAGATTTCAGTGAAGGTTAACGCTAGATGAAGGTAGATAAATTTGGATGATGTTCCAAGAATGGCATTAAGCATAATTACATAAAAGGATGCAATAGGAGAAATTGATTACACATGTAAAGGTAATGGTTGTGTTTTTCTTGAAGAAACTCAAATAAGAGAGGGAGGCACATCTGGTCTGTCTGGATTTTTAAAAGCCCCCCCCCCCTTTAAAAAAAACCCTGATACTATGTGTTTTGCCTGCTGAAGCATGTCAGAAATTAGACAAAGAATGTTTGTTCCCACCTCAGGAACCTATTTGGGTGGACAGATGACATAGAAATGTTTTTAATAAATAAAATAAGCATTAGCAACTGGGTAGAGGCTGCATAGATGTGAAAAACAAAACAATGGCCCACAGACTGAAAATGCTTAGTTTACATTCCATTTCCCAAAAAAAGGAGATGTCAAAGATTGCAGCAACCATTGGGCCATCACATTAATTTCTCATGCAAGTAAAGTGATGCCCAAAAATCTTACAGCAAAGACTGCTACTATATACGGAATGAGAAATGCCAAGTGTTCAAGCTGCATTCAGAAAAGGAAGAGACAATAGAGATCAGTCACATCCACCCGAGGATTGATTACACATGTAAAGGTAATGGTTGTGTTTTTCATGAAGAAACTCGAATAAGAGAGGGAGGCACATCTGGTCTGTCTAGATTTTTAAAAGCCCCCCCCTTTAAAAAAAACCCTGTTACTATGTGTTTTGCCTGCTGAAGCATGTCAGAAATTAGACAAAGAATGTTTGCTCCCACCTTAGAAACCTATTTGGGTGGACAGATGACATAGAAATGTTTTTAATAAATAAAATAAGCATTAGCAACTGGGTAGAGGCTGCATAGATGTGAAAAATAAAACTATGGCCCACAGACTGAAAATGCTTAGTTTACATTCCATTTCCCAAAAAAAGGAGATGTCAAAGATTGCAGCAACCATTGGGCCATCACATTAATTTCTCATGCAAGTAAAGTGATGCCCAAAAATCTTACAGCAAAGACTGCTACTATATATGGAATGAGAAATGCCAAGTGTTCAAGCTGCATTCAGAAAAGGAAGAGACAATAGAGATCATATAACAAATTTACATTGATTACTGGCGCATACAAGAGAACTTCAGAAGAAAATCTTTCTTTCATAGATTGCAACAAAGCTTTTGACTATGTGAATCGCGAAAAGTTGTGATTGGTTTTAAAATAAATTGGTCTTCCACAACATCTGATTGCTTTGATATTCAACTCGTACTCTGGACAAGAAGCTATTATTAGGACAGAATATGAAGAAACAGAATGGTTTCCAGTTGGCAAAGGTGTCAAATAAGGACGTATTTTATCTCCTTATCTTTCCAATATATATGCAGAACGTATAATGAGGAAAGCTGGATTGGATTTAGATTAAGGTGGAGTGAAAATTGGTGAAAGTGTCATTAACGATTTGAGAAATTCAGACAACACCACATTATTTATTTATTTATTTATTTATTTTTGGGATTTATATCCCACCCTATCCAACAGCTCAGGGCGGCTAACATTACCGGAAGCAAATAGTGAAGACTTGAAATGACTCCTGATGAAGTTTAAAGCAGAAAGTGCCAAAGCAGGATTACAGCTGAACATCAAGAAGACAAAAGTAATGACTACTGAGGAATTACACAGCTTTAAGGTTGATGATGAAGAAATGGAAATTGGTCAAGATTTTCTATTCCTTGCCTCCATCATCAAACAAAGTGGAGACTGCACCCAAGAAATCAGAAGGAGATTGAAACTGGGAAGGGCAGCCATGAAGGAGCCAGACAGAAGAAGAGCTGGTTTTTATACCCTGCTTTTCTCTACCCAAAGGAGTCTTCAAGTGGCTTACAAATGCCTTCCCTTCCTCTCCCCTTAACAGTCACCTTGTGAGGTACGTGGAGCGGAGAGAGTCCTGAGAGAACTGTGACTGGCCCAGCAGGCTTCATGTGGACTGGCCCAGCAGGCTTCATGTGGAGGAGCGGGGAATCAAACCCAGTTTCCAGATTAGAGGCCGCTCCTCTTAACCACTACATCATGCTGGCTCTCAAAATATACTTAAGTATAAGGATGTGTCACCGGTGACCAAGATGATTCACGCTATAATATTCCCCATTATTATGTATGGGTGCAAAAGTTGGACAGTGAAGAAACTGACAGGAAGATTGCTGATTCATTTGAAATGTGGTGTTAGAGGAGAGTTGTACAGATACCGTGGACCACCAAAAAGACAAGTGTCTTCTAGATCAAATCAAGCTGGAACTCCCCAGAAACTAAAATGACCAAACTGAGACTATTGTACGTAGGTCACATTATGAGAAGACAAGAGTCAGTGGAAAAGACAATAATGCTAGGAAAAGTTGTAGGCAGAAGGAAAAGAAGAAGACCCAAGATGAGATGGATTGACTCAGTAATCTGATGAAGTGTGCTTGCACAAGAAAGCTTATAGCGTGAATAAAACTTTGTTGGTCTTAAAGGTGCCATTGGACTCAAACTTGGATCTGCTGCTTCAGAGCAACACGGCAACCCCACCTGACTCCATTACTGACACACTTATTGACAATAATTGACACAGCCCTCAGTTCTCAAGACCTGAGCAAGGCTGTTAATAATGGGGCAGTTTGGATGTCATTGATTCATAGGGTCGCCATAAGTTGGAATCAACTTGACGGTACTTAACACGCACACACATTGAAGGTGATGCCCTTACAGATGGTGTCGAGGTTCTGTTACAGTAAGATGTACAAATAGCTCAAACCACTGTGTTGACAAACAAATTTTATGCGATCACGATCAGTAATGTTATGTGTTAAAAATTCTTCTACCCTGTCCTTCCTAGAAAAAGGGGACCCAAAGCAGCTTAATACATAGTGTTAAAAGAGTTATATCAACAAAGAACATTAAAAGCAAATATCAACAGCCAAAGCAAACCCCATTTCCTCTTAACTGTCAACAGTTCAGTTTTGCAACAGTTCCCAAAATCCGGGAGAACAGGCACCTTTCTCACCTGTTTTGAGACATCATGACAGAGAATAGGTGCTGCTGCAGAACGAGCAACCATTTTGCCAGAGAGGAGAGGAAGGCCTTGCTGAAAGCGCAGACGTTGCATCATTTCACTCCGAGAGGGACTGAATAAACTGAGTGGAGCCATGAGAATAAGGAGACTGAGAGACAAGTGGCTGTTTTAGGTTTCCAGACTTGGGGGGAGGACCTTGTGATAAGGTTTTGAAGTGATGGCCGTGCGTTTATACAGCTCCCCTTGTCCAGAAGGTCCATGCATTGGGCTGGAACCTGGAGAAGCATCCTACAGTTTGGCCCTCTTACAGAACAGGCTTCACTAGCTGAGCTGCAACTACTGCAGTCGGGTTTGGTTTGGGAGAGGGAAGCACACAGAAAGAGCTGGTAAAGTGAGAAGCGTCACATCCTATTTTTTGTGGATGACTAAAATGGGACTGTCTTTCTTCATGGCAGCCACGTCTCTATTGGCCATTGAATGAAAATTGGATCAGTGTGGGGGTCTCTTTAGAACAAAATTATTTCATTTTCAGAGAAGCCTGACTTCATGAGCAACTGCACGGTGGGTGTAAATGCCTCCTCAAAGGGATCACAGCCCACCTTGACGACAGCTTGTACAAATGGTTCTGCTGTCACTCCCCCGCCCCATATTCTTTGCAGAACATGTGTTCTCAGGGCAGGTGTCTAGAAAGAGTTATATTTTTGCAAGCAAGAGACTTGAAGAGATTGAGCTGGCTTCTACTGAAAAGGGCTAATAAACTAGAGGTAGCATTGCTGAAAGTTATCAGATACTGCAATAGAAATACCAGGTGTGATATTATGGTGTTTTTCCCCCCTACCTATGCAGTGACATCCTCTCTCTTACCATATTTGGCAGGTTTACAAGGCCAGAACATTTAGGAAGCAGTGCCAAAATCAAATGTAGTGGTTGCCATAGCTACCAAGAATCTACCAAACAACTCACTATGAAGAAATTACCCATTGTGGCCTGTTTTCATCTCAAAGTAAGTCACCAAGTCACTGTTACTTTGAGAAGGCAAGGGGAACTTGTGTGATGGTGGGGGGGAATCTCATCTGGCATTTTAAGGTCTCAGCTTTCCCGATGGGTAAATTGCAAAATATGTAAAACAATTCAGTCAAGCAGCTTACTAGACAAAACAGTGCAATGGCCTAGAACTGAAGAACTGGAATGTTGGATTAAAAATGTGTAATTTTCTGCTGATGGCTACAGGCATAGGCAGCTTTAAAAGGGGGATTAGACAGATTTGTGGAGGAGAGGTCTACCAGTGGCTATTAGCCATCATGACTGAGGGGAACCTCCAATGTTCAGAGGCACTTAGCCTCTGAATCCCAGTGCCAGGAGGCAACATCAGGTGAAAGTCTTGGCCTCTGTTCCCATGTTGTTGGCCCTCCATAGGAACTAGGTGGACCACTGGTCTGATCCAGCAGGGCTCTTTTTATTTTTTATCAAGGTAAGACCTTGGCCTCTATGCCCTGTTGCTGGCCCTCCAGAGGAACTGGTTGGCCACTGTGTGAAACAGGATGTTGGGCCAGTTGGACCACTGGTCTGATCCAGCAGGGTTCTAATGTTCTTATGGAATACAATGCAAGCAAAAAAGAAAGAAAGGCACCAAACTGTCCAAGATTTCATGTCTCTTACTAAAGAGAGGGTTACAGAGGGGAAAAGCCTGAATTTCAGTTAAAAGGGGTAGGGCATGAGAAGCCTGAATTTCAGTTAAAAGGGGTAGGGGTAGAATACATTTTTAAAAAACATTCAAACAGACTACATTACTATCCCTCATGGAAATGATGTCGAGAGCTGATCCACTATACCAGGGGTGGCCAAACTGTGGCTCGGGATCCACATGCGGCTCTTTCACACATATTGTGTGGTTCCCGGGAGGGTAGCTGGGGAAGCGGAGGGGAGGCATGCCTCCCCAATCGGTCTTTCCTTCCCCAGCCAGTGTTCCCCTTCCTGGGTAGACTTGAGGCAGGGGGGAGCAGAGAAAGAAAGCATCTTTGACTTCAAATACATTTTCAAAGCCCCACCCCCCCAGCCTACAAATATTGGACAAATAAATATCGTTATCAATATCTATTTTTACCCCTTTTGTTTTTATTTTTGGCAGTCTCATTTAATGTTAATAAAAAGCAGATTTGCGTATTTTTCAATAAAAACATGTCTGTAATATTCATGTTATGCGGCTTTCAAATATCTGACATTTATTCTACGTGGCTCTTACATTAAGCAAGTTTGGCCACCCCTGCACTATACTATAGTTCTGATCCCTTTATAAGAATGTCCCCCCAAACATTTCTGTTTTGCACATTCTGTGAAACTACCTGACAGCTTCAGGTAGTCTGTTCCACCAGGTGGGAGCCACCACTTCACAAAACACAATATTTTATGCATCAAAACAGCTTTCAAATGCCAACAATCTAGCATTCCTACAATCAAGCATGAATAACCATTTATGGCTTAACAAATATCAGATTCATTATGAAGGGGCATATGCTCTGACAGTGTTAATGATGATGGGC
>NW_015173700.1:103756-115899 GCF_001447785.1 Gekko japonicus | reverse complement strand
TTCCCTTTTCTTTGGCAGGAAGATCTGTTGCCGGGGTTGTTATGATGTCGTAAACCAAGAGATAATTAACTGTGAGTGTAAATAGGACAGGAGTTCTGAGAAATGGAAAGAAGTGCCCTCTCTTTAAGGAGCACGCCACTCATCTCTTTTCTCTTTCTTCTTTTTGTTTGCTTGCTTTTCGCTCCCTTTCAAGAGAATGAGGATGAAAGTGTGACGTTTGCCACGCTCCCCGTTGTCTCGGAAATTAATCTTTTCCCGTCTCTTCCTGCCCTCTTTCCTTTCGGTGTGTTCCTTTATCAGGATGTGGCATTTCTGTGCAGAGTACAGATTATCCTCTTGTCTGTTTTGTGCTTTTTGCCTTAACTGATGCAGATGGAATTGGGGGGGAACCCTTATTATAAAACAGCATGAATGTGGTGGGTGGAGTGTTAGATGTGGCCCTTGGTGCCCTGGATTTAAAAGCAAAGCTCTGCCAAACACTAGGGGCAGGGCTCAATTCTCCAGACACATATTGGCGTTCCTAACAGAAGGATGTGTGAATGGCGGAGCTGGTGGCTGTTTTGGAGAGGCATATGAAGAGGGCAGTGCTCTCTTACTGACTTCTTGGGGTATCTAGAATGAAATAGACATTTGCTCCACACCAAGCATTCCTTATCTCTGACTTGTGTTGGGGGGGGCGGGGTAAAAGTCTAACAAATAAATAAATAAAAATAAAAAATGAAATTTGAGCGACAAGGCATTTTGCCCATTCAGGTACTTTACAGACCTGATACTTTACAGTCTGATGACTGAGCTTCTAAGATGCAGATCCGCTCAGAGTGATTTTAGTCTTCTTTCGTCATTCTGGTTTCTGTTGTTTCAGTGGTTCGAGGGTGTGTTTTTTTTAAATACCTTTAACATTTTTATTTTCTCTCTCTTAACCTTGTTAGCTGCCTTGAGTGTGGTAGAAAGGTGGGATATCCTAAGTAAATGCAGTATAGTTCTGCCCTACTAATCTAGTGACTCAGTCTTGAATCCCTCAGCCGAGACCTTCGCATTTTTGTACGCCCTACTGTCACCATCCCCCCCCCCCAAGAGTGCTTTTCACACCCATGCAGATTGACTCAGTTCAGATGATCCTGCAAACCATGGTCTGGTGACTCAGCAACTAGCCACGGTTTGCATCCCCCCCTCTTTCGCTTCCCTGTCAGTTTCCGGATGAGAATTAGCCACAGTTTATCATGGCATCCAAGGCAAACAAACTGCAGTTTGCTCTTTCCCTCCAAACCAGAATCAGAAATTTCAAGCCATGGCTTGGGAGGCAACCGCTAACTGTAGTTTGTAATCCCAAACATCTCAGCAAATAATTGTTGATAATGCGCAGAAAATCAAAAGATGAGGAAGCTTGTTGTTGACCATCTGAAACGAGCCATGTTTGTGTGAAGCGTCCCGAACCTGAGCCTGCCTAATTTCTTCCAGTAACCTACAGCGCAATCCCTCACGAAGTTACTCCGGGCAAAGGCCATTCATTTCAGTGGGTAAAGGTTGGACTAGCTCTGGGAAGGGATTACACTGTTAGTCTTGTTGTTTGAGAAGTTTAATGTCCTCCCATCCCACCTGAGTCAACCAATGAAACGTGGGTGCATGGGCTTGTGTAGCGAGGAAACCATGACATTTCCCTCTGAGATCTTCTTGCTCTCTCTTCTTCAGCGGTTTGAACACTCAGCCAAACTGAGGCGAAAGATCACTACGTACGTCTCCTTTCCACTGGAGCTGGACATGACGCCTTTTATGGCCTCCAGGTACGTGCAACAGGGCCTCGGTTCTCCCAAGAAACCAGTCTGGTGCCAGGCAGGCTTTCAGCTGCATCTGGAGAACAAGAAATGACTAAATTGAGCTTTCTGGAAGGAAACCAGTTTCAAAATGATCTGGCAGCTGGTTTTGTTTGCGTGAAAGTGTTTATTTTTTCTTCTTCACGGTAGCTAAACCAAACCAGTTTCAGGGCTTTGGTTAAGCAAGAGTGTTCTCACAGCAAGAGTGATTAGAAGACTGGAGCTGCCCCACTCTCAAGACACAACTTTCAGTCAAGCAGTTTAAACATATATGAACAACTGAAATTTGTACTTTGAGAACTCCTGGTTTGTCGTAATGCTAATGTACCGAGATACGCTTGGAAGGCTTTGTTTGCCCAGAGGAGGAATCGCAAACAAACTTACCTCATTGGAGAGCTGTCCATATGGTCTGCGACCTCCTGTGGAGACACTCTTTTTATGAAGCAGAATTAGCTGACTGTAGCAAGCATAAAAAATAATCTCCCTTTCATAAAAGCTCGGGCTCACATGTAGACATGCCAAAATACACTTGTATTAGGCCATAGGAAGTGAAAGTTTGAAACCCCTTTGGTCACAGCTAACGCCTACAGTGGGGTCAAAATGAATATTTTTTTGAGTAGCAATGCTACTGAGCACTTTCACTGCAATAAGTCATTTCCTCCCAAAGTAGTTTGATGTCTTGTGCCTTAAAACGATCTGTGTATGGGTATTTAAGAATGAGTTCATACCAGTATTCAGGTTTCCCTTACTCTTTGGAAGATGGAAGTTTTCAGTGGCAAGGGTTATGTATTAATTTTTAAAAGCTTTCAAACATTGTCTGGATAATCGTTTTCAGCAACCTTTGAGAGTAATCCAGTTTGCTGTGCTCAAAAATGTAAAATATTCTTAACGAGTGAGAGGAAGAGGGGCCTAATAGTATAAAGAAGGCTAATGCAATTAAAGTCTTCTTTTCAAGGAAGTATTGGATTAATTTTCTCTTCCTTTCAATTTTGAGATGTACATAAAAGGGCTTTTTTGTTGTAAGTTGTTAACAAAATATGTCATGGACAGTCTTAACACCTAGGGCCATGATTCCTTAACAAAGAATCAAATATAGGGTAACAGTGTGATTGGGTTAGGGGACAGGACTTCTGGAAAAGGCGGAGCCAATACATTGGCAGTCTTCCTTCAAGTTTTTGCTACCCATCACAACAGCAGAATTCTGAACAAATATAAACCGGACAAAACATGGTTTACAGCATATATCATTTCCAGGCAGTGGGGGGAAAGTCCTGAATGACATAGGAGTACCCGAGAGCCTTTTGAACCATATTTGTCTTTCAGCCTCTGATCATTTTTCAGATTTCAACAGTCGGAAGAGATGTGAAGCTAGGGAAAGAGGGGGACTTGGTTTTAATGTTTCGTGAATCATTTCTCAAACAAACACAGATATAAGTTGGCACATTGGTTAGATGGTGTCCCTGTCCTTAAAGTGCTTGATAATTCCGTTCATCATAAAACTCAATCAGAAATTTAGCGCAGAGAATCTGTCTTGGTAGCAGAGAATCTGTCTTGGTAGCGATTTACTCTGGCCACATCGCAGGAAGAGTATCCACGGGACCACCTCCCCCTATATTTTGTTTATTTATTTGGACTTATATCCCGCACTCCCCACAAGCAGGCTCAGGGTGGGTTCCAACCATATAAATATAATATATAATATTTATTTATTTATTGTATTTATATCCCGCCCATCCCGTGAGCGGGCTCAGGGCGGGTTACATCATATTTCAGTAAATACAATGAAATTTAAACCACGATATAAACATTTAAAATTAGTAGTTCTAGCTTACCGTTGAGAGTTTCTGGCCCATTGATGCAGATGGATATGGCCGGTTATTGGTGGGTGGGTGACAGCAACCTCAGGGGGGGCATGTGTGGGTGCCCGCTGCGTCAGCCAAAGGGCCTGGCGGAACAGCTCTGTCTTGCAGGCCCTGTGGAATTGAATAAGATCCCACAGGGCCCTGATCTCAGTGGGGAGCATGTTCCACCAGGTAGGGGCCAGGGACTACTAAAAGATGTTAATTAGTAGACCTCAGTGCTTTACGGGGTTCATATGGGGAGAGGCGGTCCTGAAGGTGTGCTGGCCCATGACAGCATACCTATATACCCCCTGAAGGGCATTATGCTCTGGAGATAAGAACCTCCTGATGATCCCTGGCCCAAAAGATATCCGGCTGTCCTCGACCAGAGCCGGGCCCTTTTTGGCCCTGGCCCTGGCCTGGTGAAACTCTGCCTAATGACATCCGGGCCCTGTGGGACCGAGTGCAGTTCCGCAGGGCCTGTAACACAGAGATGTTCCGCCTGGCCTCCCTGTCTCCTCCCCTCCAGAGAAGGATATGGAATATTCAGCACCACCTGACTAGTTTGATATCGCTGCTTTTGTATTTATTGGAATCGTATTTATTGTGTTGTTAAATGCCCTGACTCCCAAATTGAGGGGAGGGCGGTATATAAATCAAACAGATAAATAAATAATCTGTTAAATTTACAAGCTACAGAAATGGAAACTGAGCTAGTGGGCGTCAAAGCTTGCAGTCCATTTCCCCTGCACCCATAATATAATTTTAAAATACCTCCTTTTGTCTCAGAATTTTGGAAATTGGGGGGGGGGGTTCAAAGTGACCACTGTATTTACGTGCTGAAGCTATATGGGCATGCACAGCAGCTAAAAGGGGCCTTGGTTCTCGATGCCGCCTGGGCAGCAAGGGGCAGCCTATGAGGAGGTCCAGGGAGGCAGCAGAAGCTGCTGAAATGCAGTTCTGTGTGCCTGTACTCCAGGAGGGGACTTTTTGCTTTCTTTGTTTCATTCACCATGCGGTGACAGCAGAAAAAGCGACTTGTGTGTGTACGTGCAATTAGAACAGAGAAAGGAAAACTGGATTCCTAGATGGGGTACATTAAGCCAACTTTTTAGCATCTTTACCCTGTAAACAGTAACAATGTTTTGCAGTGTTGCATAATCCTGGGGTATTCTTGCAAAATCAAGATCTGCGCACACGTGTATGTTTTGCCTTGATCTTATAGCTCAATGTCCAGCTTGAGGGAGGTGCCCAGGTGGTAAGCCAACAGGTGTGAGTTTTCCAAGCACTTGCTCTGTACACCTGTCGCATTGGGAGACTCACCTGCAGGTGGACATTTCCAGGACCATTATTTCTATGGAGTGCCTTTTGCTCACCTGTCCAGCCTTTTGTTGTTATGCCAAATAGTTTTGGAGAGCCGCCCTTGATGCTGGGTGGGAGTTTAGGTGTTGCTAGGATCCTGTGTGAAGAATCCTAGACTCCCTCACGTATGTGAAACCTGTAGGCTGACTGGAGAAAAAGTCCTTTTAAAGAATATTTTAAAACTTTTTAAGTCACATCTTCTGCAACTGAAGTTAATTTCAGAAGGTAGTATTGTTGGTCTGCAGTAGAAGAGCCAGGTTTGAGTCCTGTCGCACCTTAGATACCAACACGGTTTTCGGGATATAAGCTTGTGAGCATCAAAGCTCCTTTAGTCAAGATACGGAAGAAAGCCTTGGCTCGTGAAAGCTCGTACCCTGAAAATCTTCTTGGCCTGACAAAGGGAGCTTTGACTCTCAAAAGTTTATACCCTGAAAATCTTGCTGCTCTCTAGTTTGCTACTGGGCTGTAATCTAGTTGTCCTTCATCTGGTGTTGTTTGTCAACATTATTGAGGAGTTTGGCTTTTTGTTAAATTCTTTGGAAAACACAAACCTTGACAGAGAGAGTACTCCACCTTTCTGTGTTATACCTCTGAGGATGCCAGTCACAGCTGCTGGCAAAACGTCAGGTCCTACGATGCCAAGACCACGGCCATACAGCCCGGGAAATCTACAACAACTAACAAATTAAACCCTTTGAAATAAAACTCAGTCCGGAGAAACTAAGAGGCTGTTTACGACTCATCGTTTTTGCCTTCCAAGGGCCACTGAATAGTTTGTGTCTTATTCATTTTGTTGTAGTAAAGAGAGCCGGATGAACGGACAGTACCAGCAACCAGCGGATAGTCTAAACAATGATAATAAGTAAGTAGAGTTGCATCGTTATGTTTTTCCCCGTTGAGGGTGTGGGTGGACTGAAAGCGGGACTGGAATGATTCCACATCTTCCAGAGCTAAGTATGGGGCCGGAGGTGGGAAGAGAAGCACAGTGTATCATAACTCCCTGGGAGCCACTGCCTCTTGCTGCTTGTCATTCCTCCTTTCATTCCAGTTTGGTGTAGTGGTTAAGTGCACGGACTCTAATCTGGGAGAACCGGGTTTGATTCCCCACTCCTCCACTTGTACCTGGCTGGATGGCCTTGGGCAAGCCGTAGCTCTGATAATAGCTGTTCTTGAAAAAGAGCAGTTTCTATCAAGAGCTCTCTCAGCCCCACCTACCTCACAGGGTGTCTGTTGTGGGGAGGGGAAGGGAAAGGAGTTTGTAAGGCACTCTGAGACACCTTTGGGTAGTGAAGAGCGGGGTATAAATCCAATCTCTTCTCTTCTTCCTTCATTTCTTTCTCCACCACTGCCGGCCACCAGCTCCCTTCTCCACCTTTTCCCAACATTTACCTACCCATCGCCATGGTCTCCAGCGCCAACCTTAATATGCCTGATCCAGTCCTCTTAAAGCTAGCGAAGGTGGCAGCAAATGCTGCATGTGCTGGAGCACCTAGCTTTTAAAGATCCGAATGGGCGGATTGCAGCAAGAGAGGGAGAGACACAACCCAAACGGCTGTTGTTCACAAGCGGGCGGGCAGGGTGACCATGATGTACTATACAAAGTGAAGCCCGTCTTGCAAGCCGGGGGGTGGTTCCAAGGCCTAAGTTTGATTGGGCAGGTGGAAGGTTGCTTTCAACAGGGTTGGCAGGCTAGGGGGGGAAACAAAAGCAGGCAGGCAAATAGCTTTTCCCCGGGAGCAGGCTGCATCTCCCCCATGGGGAGGGAATTGGTCAGGCTGACCAGGAGAGCCAAAGCCTTGAAGATTTATAGGTCCAGGTGAAATCCCATTGGCTGCTTGTGTCACCTGACATCTGCCGGTGGCACCTCATTGCTAGCGGCATGACTGGTAACCGAGCTCAAGGCATAGCAAGCCAGCAGCTCCCTCTGCTGGTGAACTTTTACAAGTGGCGCAGAGACAGAGCTCGGATCCATCTGCTGGAGGCCACTGTCGAAAAATCTCTTCCGCTTTACACAGCTGCTGTGGCCATGACCTTCCCAGAGCCACTGAGATGGCTACAGTAAATGAAAAGAGTGCAGAGCTCACCAGTCTTTTTGGGTTGGATCCAGCCTGCTTTCTCACTCCATCTTGCCTCACTGTTCTCCTTACCCTGGCCCCTGTTGCTACATTACTTTCGTCCTATGCAGGTCCCACAATCACCAGTGTCACCTTCTTGGTGGTCAGCAGGGACCCCCCTCCTCCCCTTTCCTCCAGTGGAAAAATAGGTTGGATCCAATCCCTTTGCTAGCAAAGTGGATATTTCTCTCCCTGTGCCTAGCCCATGCTGCAGAAGGGCCAAGATGTGGCTTTCGCTTCAAAGGGAAGTCAGAGGGTTGCATTCCCAGCCTAAATCTCTAAAGGTGCTGTGTCATTGTCTAGCCTTATTTTTAACGGGGTCTTTTTTTTTAGTTTGGGTTGCAGTGTTGAATGGAGGAGGAGGAGGAGGAGGAGATTGGATTTATACCCCGCCCTACACTTGGAGTCTCAGAGCAGCTTACAAACTCCTTTCCCTTCCCCTCCACACAACAGACACCCTGTGAGGTGGGTGGGGCTGAGAGAACTCTGACACAAACTGCTCTTTTTCAAGGACAGCTGTGCCAGAGCTTGTGACTGACCCAAGGTCACATCAGCAGGTGCACGTGGAGGAGTGGGGAATCAAACCCGGTTCTCCCAGATTAGAGTCCACGCTCTTAACCACGACACCAAACTGGCTCTGAATGGGGAATGTGGGACACTCTCGTGCTCTTCCATGCGTGTTTGTGAAGACCCGAGGGCTGTTAAATGGAAAGACTGAGAGAGGTAGCAGTGGCGGTGGTGGTGGTGTTCTTCCTAACAGCTGTGTCTCTGCTTTCCTTCTCTCCAGGTATTCCTTGTTTGCAGTAGTTAATCACCAAGGAACCCTGGAGAGCGGGCACTATACCAGCTTTATTCGGCAACACAAGGACCAGTGGTTCAAATGTGACGATGCCATCATCACCAAGGCTAGCATTAAGGATGTACTAGACAGTGAAGGGTACGTCCATCTGCGATGACAAAAGGCGAGGCAGGGCAGCCTCCTGTTTTTAACTTTAACCACCCAAATGCTGCCTGTTTTTGATCTTTTCCTTTTCAGAGGCTTGGGAAAATGTAAAATGCAGTCTAGGCAAGGGGGAAAAGAGAGGATTATGTAACATAAGGCAAGGGAGAAGACACTACTATAATGAATTGCCTGCAGTCCGTTACAGTAGCATCTTCTCCCCTCTAACAAATGGTCTTCTCCCTTTGGGAGCTGGCGAGAAGATACCTCTAGTTAAGAACATAAGAGAAACCAATGTTGGATCAGGCCAATGGCCCATCCAGTCCAACACTCTGTCACACAGTGGCCAAAAATACCTGGTGCCATCAGGAGGTCCATCAGTGGGGCTGCATTTGCTGCTCCATTTCCAGTCTGTACATTCCCATGGTCAGGCAATATATTTAACATTTTCCTCTCTTCTCCCCCTTGCCTAGATTTCCCTGCATTTCACATAATAAAGGTGGATTGAGCAATCTCTCTGAACTTCTTATTTTTGCACAGTGCTTCTTCTTGGCTGATGTAACCACTCCAGTTTTGCTAGTCATGTGTGAGGTAAAGACACTGGTGTACTTCCCCATCGATGAAAATCTTATTCAGCTCGCTTTTTGGCTCATAAAGGTTTATTCAAGTTATTGCCCACATCCCCCCCCCCCCAAGTGTTTTGACAGCCCCAAAGGCTAGAAACCTGTGGGCTTTGTATGGGGCTTTTAAAAAGCAAAGTTAAATAACTTTGGAATCTAAACCCTGCACCCGTTTCCCCATTCTATCACTGTCTGTGCAGAACTGTGGTATACACAAAGATCTTCAACGTGGTCTCTGTGCTTCACACCCATGGGATCTAGTGCGCACACGCTGGATCGATCGGCATTGTAGCAAACTTTTTAGCAGATTTTCGCGCCCAGACCTCGGGCATGCGCAGGAACCCCACCGCGCATGCCCAGAGGGGTGGGCGCAGACATCCCGCCAGTTCCTTTCTTACCGCCGCGTTGGAAAGACCTTTTCTTCGTCAGTCCAATCGGTTCTCTTTTTTGGCTATTTGCCTCACGGCTCTTCGGATTTTTTCCTCAGTTTTCTTCTTTTTTCTTAGCCTTTCTTTGTTTGTCCTTCAAAAAATAAAACAAACAAACAAACTTGTTTTTGTTGAGGGGAAAGTTGCCGGTTTACCTCAGTTTGGCCTTCGGGCTCCCCCCTCCCCCCGCCGCCCTCTTTTCTTCTCCCTGTTCTATTTTTTATGGAGAAGAAGTGGGGCTGTTTCAACCGATGCAGGGGTTGTGGCAATAAACTAGCTCCACCTGACCGCCACACCCTCTGTATTTTTTGTTTGGGGGAGTCTCACAGACCTACGTCTTGTCGGCACTGTGCTAGGTTTCCAAACCAGACATGAAAAAACCAAGCTGCGCGCCTTAAAGTGGCGCTTCTTGAGTCGGCGTTACATCCTCCCTCAGTAATGGAGTCTGAGAGACCATCGACATCGACGGCTCCGGCATCGAGGCCCGCCTCCGACATAGCCCAACCAACATCGAAGCCACCAGCATCAAAGGTGCAATCCTCCACTTCCACGCCAGTGAAGAAGAAGTCCAAGTCATCAAGTAAGGAGCTTAAGTCCGCAAAAAAGGGCTCCTCTAAGTCCCTAAAGGCGGCAAAGAAGGGGAAGTTAGCGGTGTCTGCACTGGGTGATGCCCCTAAAGTGCCTCCTGCTCCAATGGTAGTATCGGCATTGGAGGCTCATCCTGCTCCACCAATACCAACCGTTCACCTCCTGGACTCCCCTATACAACAACTGGAGCGTCCTTACTCCGATATCGAAACTGTGGAGCTCCTTAGTCGTCCTATGGATGCAGAGCCTTCTCCCTCTCCTTCCCCGTCATCGACATTGACGGTGTCAGAGGCTCCCGACATCAATACACGTCAGAATCGACATGCCTCTAGCAACACGCAGCATCACCCTCCATGTCTACTTGTTGAACCTGTCGATATGGAAGACCAAGTTTATAGGGACCGCTGTCAAGGGCATGCTTTGTCCCCGAGACGTACCCGATCCAGAAGTCGATCCTCCCGAGACTTTCTCCCCCCCCCCCACTACCTCTGTCTTGGGATCAACGCCAACTGAGGTATCTCTATAGGGGCTATCCACCATCCATGCCGTGGTTGACTCCGGCAGGCTATTCCGACTGGGATCATTACTCGACCCACTCTGCTCACAGAACAAGGTCGCCCTACAGATCTAGACCTTCAACATCTCTGTCTCGTGCTCCAGCCGACAACCCTTCCCACCATATTCCAAAACCCAGTCGTCCTTCCAACCCCCAAGTCCAACCAAAGATTTTAACAAGTCAAACGGAAGTCAGTCCAATCCAAATGCCAGATCAGGGCTCCTCTGATTCTCCAGAAGAGGATTCTGATACGGAGGCCTCTGAGGCTCACACCTCCCCTGACCACAAGTCTCCTAACCAGGCTGTCACAGATGATCTACCTATATCCCCATCCGACAATCTCACTTCCTATGCAGCCCTCGTCAAAAGAATGGCCCATTCTCTAGGTCTCTCAGTCGTTCAACAACAACTACAGGTTACAGATGCCGTCTTCGATATCGTGCAACTGGATACCTCCACTACCATAGCACTGCCCATGTCTACGGTCCTTTTAAAAGCTGCGAAAGCACCTTGGGAGAAGCCTTCATCAGCCCCAGTGTCAACAAGACGCCTGGACCACATGTATAGAGTCCAGGAGACCGGAGCCAAATTTTTATTCTCCCACCCTCAGCCAAACTCGATGGTTGTAACATCCTCGTCCAAGTCTAAACGAACACACTCTGCACCTTCTGACAGGGAAAGTAAGAAATTGGACGCGTTTGGGAGACGCTTCTACTCCACGGGAGCGTTGGGCGTGAAAACCACTAATTACCTGCAGGAGCAGGGAGCAATACCCTCTGTGGGAATGGTTTTCTGAACTCCTGACGCATCTCCCAGAAGACAAGCTTCAGGCAGCCAGAGTGATTCAAAAGGAAGGCATGGTACTTGGGCCTTTGCCTTTGCAACCTTGCCATCCAGTTGTGGTACCTATGCATCTCCCACGACGTCTTCTTAGTAGCCACGCACATCCCAGGGCACATGAATGTGCAGGCAGGCCATCTAAGTCGAGCAGGACTGCGTCTCCACGAGTGGGAAATGAACCCAACCTACCTCCTCCCACTCTTCCGCAGGTGGGGAGTTCCCCAAGTTGATGTCTTTGCCACCAGAGCCAACAAAAAGTGCCCTCTGTTCTGCAGCCGAGAAGGCAGGGACCCACAGTCTCTAGGGGACGGTCTCCTCTATCCGTGGTCCCGGGAACTTCTCTACCTTTTCCCTCCACTACCCCTGCTTCTGAGAGTGGTCCGCAAAATCATCAGCGATGGAGCAGACTGTATCCTAATAACCCTGTGGTGGCCGAGGCAGCCATGGTTCTCGAATTGTCAGCAGGGATCTACCACCAATTTCCTCCTGCACAGGACCTCCTCTTCCTATCCGACTCCACTCTCCTGTACCATGACGTGCGACGGATGAAGTTGACAGCCTGGAGAATAGCGTCAACAGCTTTTCCACCCACGTAGCAAACGTTTTGCTAAACGCCAGAAAGCCTACTACGCGAAAGTCCTACCATTACAAATGGCAAAGGTTCTGTTCCTCCTTGGGTGACGATGCCCCTCGAGCCACCTCCGTGGGTCTCGAGAAAGTTTTCCAATTCCTCCTGTCCCTCGCTGACTCGGGACTTTCTCACTCCTCGTTAAGAGTTTATTTGACTGCACTTTCAGCCTACCATGTTCAAGTTGAAGGATGCACACTGTTCTCGCATCCGCTTTCAAAACGTTTTTTAAAGGGACTGTTGCACCTTTACCCTCCCATCAAAACTCCTGTCGTTTTCTGGGACCTTCCTCTAGTTCTTCGTCAGCTCACGAGGAAACCCTTTGAGCCACTCGCAACTTGCGATCTAAAATTCCTGTCATGAAAGACGGCCTTTCTGGTTGCTGTCACCTCTGCGAGGTGAGTTGGAGAAATAC
>NW_015173700.1:91971-103649 GCF_001447785.1 Gekko japonicus | reverse complement strand
TAGCAACCTCTTTCACGGATTTTCGCACCCAGTCCCTCGGGCATGCGCAGGAACCCGACCGCGCATGCCCAGAGGGGTGGGAGCGGACATCCCGCCAGTTCCTTTCTTACCGCCGCGTTGGAAAGACCTCTTTCTCGTCGGTCAGATCTGTTCACATTTTTGGCTATTTGCCTCACGGCTCTTCGGATTTTTCCTCAGTTTCTTCTTCCTCCCAGATTTCTTCCCAGCTCCGACATCCTCAGAGGACAGACTGTTACACACCTTGGATGTGAAGCGTGCACTCCTGTTCTATCTGAACAGAACCCGCCTAGCGAGACGTGACTCCCAACTGTTCGTCTCGTATGCACCAGCAAGGCTGGGGACTCGCACAGAGACCACGTCGAAGATATACAGGTTGCTTACCTGTAACTGATGATCTTCGAGTGGTCATCTGTGCATTCACACAACCCACCCTCATTCCCCGCTGCTGTCAGCTTCTACATGTTCCATAGGGGTTGATTTGCGGTGGTTCGAAGGAACTGGTGGGATGTCCGCGCCCACCCGTCTGGGCATGCGCAGTGGGGTTCCTGCACATGCCCGAGGTCTGGGCGTGAAAATCCATTAAAGAGCTTGCTACAATGCCGATCGATCCAGCGCGTGCGCACTAGATCCCATGGGTGTGAATGCACAGATGACCACTCGAAAATCACCAGTTACAGGTAAGCAACCTGTTTTTCTTAAGTACAAGTTTGCTGTTAATATTCCCTATGCAGATCACATTTCAGAGATTATAGTTTGCTGCTTTATCCCTACCCAAAAGCTATATTTTTGTAAAATGGCAATATGTTCCCACTTGTCGTTGGCAAGCTGCATTATGGGGGGTTTTTTTGGGGGGGAGCGACAGTTTAAAATCTGGCACTGCCTCCATTTTTGGCATTCCCAACCCTTCTCTTTTGACGACGAGCAGATGAAGCCAGTATTTTTAACGGCATTCGGCCTTTTCCTCTTCCTGATTGATGAAAGGGTAAATTTTAACTTGGAAGTTTTTGGATTTGTCATTCCAAGCATAGAAACTAAAGGCAAGAAACTTGGAGTTGGTTCTTTGTGAAAGCAGGTAGTTTTTATCTTTCGTGCTCCTAAGGCTGCATTCAGATATCAGACCAAGACCAAGCAAGCCTCAGGTCTTTGGTTCCGCACTCTTTCTCACTTCTCTCCCATTCCCCTTGTACAGAGAAGGCTAGCATCGCCACGCTTGGAATAGCTCCTTTAAGCCGTCTTCCCAGGCACCAATCCCTGCCTCGCATTCCAGCAAACAGTACCCCAGGGCAGAGCCAGAATAGATGGGCATGCACCATGGTGAGTCAGGGGCTTAAACTTATTTAGTGTCATCATGGTGCAGGCATGTAGGAAAGTAAGCAGAATACATCCCGGGAGTCATTTTTGCTTTTAACGTGCCCAACAGCCGACAAGCCCAACCTCATCAAACCGTGGAAGCTAATCAGGATTAGCCACGGTTAGTACTTGGATGGGGAACCACCAAGAAAGAATGTGGTTGCTGTGCAGAGGAAGGCAATGGCAAATTACCTCTGCTCCTCTCTTACCTGGAAAACCGTTTGGTCCTCCTGGGGTTGCCATGAGTCGGTTGCAGCTTGATGGCACACTGTTGTTGTTATTATTATTTAACTTGCCTGACAGAGCCAGATGGAAACGGAAATCGGCTTGCAGTGGGAAGCATAAAAATTTCTTGCGTCTCTGTCCCTGACTCAAAATAAGGATTGTTTTTGATTTAATTGTATTTTTTGGCAGGTATTTGCTGTTCTATCACAAACAGTTCCTGGAGTATGAATAGCCTTATCCGGCAGCTTTGAGAGAGAGAAAAAAAATGCAAGGAAGCAAAACGAATGGCAGCCTTCTGAAAGGAGGGGGGGAAGACACGCAAACCTACCTGAAATGAAAAGACACCCATTCTACACCTTAGCACTGAGCTGCGAACAGGACCTGCTTGCCGCTGGCTCACGACCTAGCGGAGTCAGACACGAACCCATGTTTCCACTGTGTAATGCAGTCCTGCAGGGACAGAAGAGGGGGGGAAATGTAAACGAGGCTACAGACAGTGACTTTTTTGTGAGAGAGGAAATATAATAACGGAAAGATTGCTCTGGGTGGGGGGGAAAAACTGGGAGTCCACGCGCTGGCACATCTCCCCGAGTTCCTCCAAAAAATGTGTGTGGGAAGGCCGGGCGGGGGGGGTTGTACTCTCATCTCCATACAAGCATCTTCTCCATTGGTGCTTCTGCTCCAAGTATTGACCAATCATATGACAGTTATAATTTAAAAACAAAAGCCTGAATCCAAACCCATTTTTTTAAAAAAACAAACGAAAAATGCCTATGGGTCCGAACGCAGTAAAAAAAATGGAGGAGAATTGGGAAGACGCAACGAAAATGGACTTTGCAAGTACCTTTTTATTTGTGAATTTTAGTTATTAAATAAATACAGTATAATATTATTAGGCTCTTCATTTTGTGTTTTGGTGAGCATTAAAAGACTGGATTTGCGGGCACTGGAAGATGATCTCCGTGTGGCAACTCCCTTGGGCACCTCTTTGCTGCTGCACAGGTAATCCCCCCTCCCCAGGATGAAATGCATAATTGCTACCAATGAAAAAAGAAAAATGAACGAATCGGCTTGTTGATACTGTAAAAGTGGTCTTGGTTGTTTTATTGGGGGGGGGGGAGAAAATGTGAAAAAGCCTGATCTCTGGGCAGCGTTGCTTTTGCTCGATGGTTTTGTTTTGTTTTTTCCACCCTCCCTTTCCAAAGAAATATAGCCCTCGTGAGACACTTTGGAATTGGAAGAAATCTGCCATCTGCTAACTTGCCCTGATCGGGTGCCATCCTGCCAGTTAATTTCCGACTCTCGGACACCTCTGCCTTTGCACCAGGCGGGAAAGTAAACACAAAAGGTTTCTCTCACTTGCTCTGCTTTTGTTAGTCCCTTATCTCTAAGAGATATTAATTTTCTCATGCATCATACCCACTCTGTATACAAAGCCCAGCCCTCAGCTGCGCCATTCGTTCTTGGATGCCTGGGAGGTTGACTTGCTTGTGTGCTCTGTCACAAATGTGTTTATGTTCCTCTCCTCCTCCCCCTCCCCTTCCACTCCTCGCTGTCTAGACACTGGCTGGCAGGCTGCAAGGGCCATATATTTTATAATTAAGAGGCAGGGCCATATTTGATTCGAAGCTCAGGAGAAAAAGAGTTGCTTTACCTTGTTAAAAGCTCTTCAGAATGCACAGTTTAACAACCGCCTGTGTGCACACGCACACACATGCACACATGCACAAACACAGTAACAGCAGAAACTGGCTTTGTCCCCCTCTTTTACAACTGTTCCTTGTGTAAATGGCTGCTGCAAATGCCCACCCAAAAGTGCCAGATGTTTGGGGGGACTTTTTTGTTCTTCTGTTTTAAAACTTCACAGCTTGCATCACCTCTGCAAAGTTGCTTGATATTTCGGAAACTCGATCGGGTTACCATGATCCGGAAATCTTCTAGCATGCAAGGAACAAATTGTCCTGTGCCTCTGTGTAAGTTCCTGTTGGGGACCCTAGAGGGAGGGAAAGTCAGTTTGCCAAGCTGCCGTGTGCTTGCTCCACTTGCTGAAGAATCCTGCTGCACGGTGAAAGTCAGAGATGCTCACACACACACACACACACACCTTTTGTGGTGAGGAGAGCAGACCTGAACTACCTTGGCCTTGTCTGTGGAGATTTGTGCTCTGCTAATGTGTAGATACTGTTTCCAGGCTCGAATGTGTCTGTTTCTCTTCCTCTGATCCGTGTACTTCTTGCCTCTTGCAGCAGGCAGTGGAGGTGAAGGAATAGTAGAGAGACAGCTAGCAACCACGGAGATTAGAGGCAGTCAGAGGGGCTGCTATGGGCTGGGCATGATCCTGACAGTCAGGTAGGTGGATTTCTACACAGTAAGCAGTTTGGTGGAGCTTTGTAGACATGCTGAAGATGAGTGATACATTGTTTTTTAAAGAATGGAATAAAGGTATTTCCTAGTTCTGCTTTTTTCAAATGAATCTCTCGCCACCTAAATTTTAGAAAAGAGCAAGAGTCCAGTAGCACCTTTGTTGTTGTTGTTCAGTCGCACAGTCGAGTCCTACTCTTCACGACCCCATGGATCAGATCACGCCAGGCCTTCCTGTCTTCCACCGTCCTCTGAAGTTTGCTCAATTTCATGTTAGTTGCATCTTTGACACTGTCTAACCATCTCATCCTCTGCCGTCCCCGTCTTCTTTGACCTTCAATCTTTCCCAGCATCAGGGTCTTCTCCAGTGAGTGCTCCCTTCTCATTTGGTGGCCAAAGTATTTGAGCTTCAGTTTCATTATTTGGCCTTCCAGGGAACAGTCAGGGTTGGTTTCTTTTAGGATTGACTGATCTGATCTTCTTGCAGTCCAAGGGACTCTCAAGAGTCTTCTCCAGCACCGTAGTTCAAAAGAATCTATTCATCGGTGCTCGGCCTTCCTTATAGTCCAACTCTCGCAGCCATACATGACTACTGGGAATACCATTGCTTTGACCATGCAGACTTTTGTTGGCAGGGTGATGTCTCTACTTTTTATCATGCTGTTTAGGTTCACCATCGCTTTCCTCCCAAGGAGCAGGCATCTTTTAATTTCATGGCTGCTGTCACAGTAGCACCTTAAAGATCAACAAAATTTGTGGCAGGATACGAGCTTTTGTGTGTTACTCTGCCAGAAATGTTGCTAGTCTTTAAGGTGCTATTAGGCGCTCGCTCTTTTCCGCTGCTCCAGGCAGACCAGCACAGCTACCCATCTTGATCTGTCACCTAAATTTTAGCACTGTGGTAGCTCGACAGTATTCTACAGATGGAAGTCCCATGCTACCGAACGAGACTTGTTTCCCGTAAGGCTCTAGTGTGCTGTGTTCAGAGGAGTCTCCACTTGCCTGAGTGAGCTTACTGAACTTTTGTCCCTGAGAAAATCAGAAATGGCAAAATGGCTTTATTGGAAAGGCCTTTGTGTGTGTGTGTGTGTGTGTGTGTGTGCTCGCCACTTCTGATTTTCCCTGCAATGTGCTGCCCCCAGAGGTGTGCTGAATAGCGTATGCTCAATTCACATGAGGATATCAGTGAGACTCGGAAGGCCCGGCCAATGCCCTGCGTGATAGGAGCACACACCCTCGAATCTGCCCCCAGTCCTCTGCGAACGGCAGTGTGGTTGTCAGTGCTCAGAAATCAGTATGGGAAGAGGTCCCACAACGGCTGACATTCGGGATGCTGGTTGCCCTAACGAAGCCAGGCTCATTAGAATCTAGAAAAGGATAATGCCACAATGCTGCCTCTGGCCATGCTCTTCTCTAATCTGGATGTCAAAACTGCGTTGGGAGTGGCTAGGCAGATGATCCATATGTGTGTGTGTCTTTTTGCTCCCGGGTTTTTCATTCTCCAAAATATCACTTGTAGGCGTGTGGTAGTTTGTGGACGCCTGGCAGTGCATGTTTAAATCGACTGAGTGCGAGCGTCACAACGGGCAAGTGAAGCAGAGGTCCTTTTAAAAACGCCCCCTGTTGTTGTAATGGTGTCTTCCTGCTTCCTTTTTAATAATGCAGTGAGCTTGCAGTGGGAGAGGAGTTGGTCTCTTACGACTTCCTGGCTGACACTGCTGCAGCACAAGCTGCTTTAAAGCTTCTGTAGAACAGAGATACGGCACCCCCTTGTGGTGGAATGGGCGTAACGCTGGTAAAGAGCACTGGCGGCTCCCCCCCACCCTGCACATATCTCCAACCTCTCTACTTCCTTTTCTTCTGTTAAACGCCAAAGAAAGGAAACCTCTTTTTTCCCAGCTAGGAAGGGAATCGATGCAATTGTTTAACCCTTTGTGTGCATCTTTCACAAGCTACATGTATGCAGTGCAAAGATTCTGCCCGGGTGGGAGGAGAGGGTTGCACACAGGTATCGATGGGAAGGAGATAGATATCTGTGTGCTGGTAGATCAGTTGTGCTAATGGATCGTGAAGCCATCTTTTAAAGACTTAACAAGGGTGCCGGGATTGCTGTCATGTCAACGAGGGCATCTAACTGTCGTCGTTGGGAATGATATTCCAGGCCAAGGGGGGAGGGATTTTGATTTTTCACTCTAATTTAGTACTTGCTTACTCAGACACTCAGTAGTTAAGACACTTAGGTGCAGACTGGAAGGTCAGTAGCTCGGCAGTTCAAGACCCAAGTGCCGCATGACAGACTGAGCTCCTGTCTCTGACCCCAGCTCCTGCCAACCTAGCAGTTCGAAAGCAAGAAAGTGCAAGTACATAAATAGGTACCGCTTTGGTGGGAAGGTAACAGCGTTCCGTGCACCTCGGCGTCTAGTCATGCCAGCCACATGACCACGGAAACATCTTCGGACAGCGCTGGCTCTTCGGCTTGGAAATGGAGATGAGCACTGCATCCCTAGAGTTGAATTCGACTGGCTTTCAAGCAAAGGAAACCTTTACCTTTACTAAGCAAGGTCTGGCTTGAACACTGTGGGGTATTTGATGCTTAATCACTTTAACCTGTTTCTTTTTTGTTGTCGTGGGGAGGATGCAGCCACCAGAATAGTCACCCCGGGGGGGGCGGGGGACCGTGGACCTGTTCTTGGTACAGCTGCCTTGAATGTTACTTTGAGAGTCCTTGAGTAAGTCTCCGCTTTGCCTTGAGCACTGGAGAAAGGAGGAGCACCAGTCTCTCTCTGTCATTCTTATTCCTCAAAGGTTTGGGGAAGGTTGGGATTTATGGGAAAGACTCATCCTGCGTTCACCTAGTGCATAGTAAGAGACCTGATTCTCCCCTGAAAGCTCTGAATTGGGGCCCAGTCGTTGATGGCAGCCAAGCCCAGTCAGAATTTTAGGGATCTTGGTTGGAGGCCCTGTTTCAAAGGCCCTGAATCCCCCTTCCCGTCATCATGGCTGTAGACTCTAGAGTACTGGAAGGACGTCTGAAGGACGTCATCAGTATCTTTCCACGAAATTGAGACCAAGCCTCTTATTCACTGTCAGTGCCCCAAAGAGCAACCAAAGTGCATCGTACTGAATTAGGTGATTCTCTAGGAGAAGCAATATTGATAGCAAAGCGTATCTGGTTTCTGTTTGAACCCTCACAGTTACTGCCCGGAGAAATGTTGCCTCTGAGGATGCCAAAACTTGGCAGAGAAGCTGAGTGTATTGGCTAATACTGCATGACTTTAAAAACCCGGGTTTTTCAGTGGGTTTTTTTGTGGGGGCAGGATATGAGTAGCCGTGCAGACAAGTTCTGGAAAATTAGTAAGTCCACAGACAGCTTTGCTATCCCATCTTTCTGCACGTCTCCAGGGAAGAAAAAAAGTCTTCCAGTTTCCCAAAACTTCCACGCTTAGTCTCTTTGAGGCAGCTCTTTCATAGTGACTATCTAACAAGCCAAAGTCAAGGCGTGTTTGATGACAACCCTTGGGCATCACTTGCCTGCTTGCGGCTTTTATTTCAAAGTAGACTTCATCTGGGGCAGCTGCCGTCGGACCCCCAACTCCCCAATGTGGTGCTAGAAATGCCACTGGCAGGCACAAAGGCATCTTTGCTGAATTGCTAACCTTTGCAGGATTATCTGCAGCTGCTGTTCAAACTTTGGACTGCGGTTATGTGAAGGTAAGCACAGGTGACCTGACCTGGATAGCCCAGGCTTGCCTGATCTCATTAGATCCCAGAAGATAAGCAGGGTCAGTCCTGGTTAGCATTTGAATGGGAGATCTCCAAGGAATACCAGGGTCATGACACGGAGGTAGGCAATGGGAAACCACCTCTGAACATCTCTGGCCTTGAAAACCCCACCACGGGTCACCATAAGTCCGCTGAGAAATGTTTTTCAGTCCTCACAGTTCTCAGTTCATGCAGTTTAGACAGTAAATCAAAATAAATCATGCACTATCCTGTATGAGGTGTATTGGGGTTTTGTCAAAAGCTAAGTTGGTACATGATGATATCATATCCCCCCCCCCCCGTTTTGTTATATGCCATTGGTGTGTGTTTTACTGACTGCCTTTCAAACTCAAGGGTGTGTGTGGTTGATTTTAGCCCCCTCCTCTCCCATCGTTCATCATTGTCTTGAAAACAATCCTGGGAAGTCCTGCTGTTGTGGAACTTGGATAAGGCGGAGCGGCGTTATATCCTGGAGCATCACATGGTGTTCTGTCTCTTAGCCCGTCACAGCGAGCACTGAAGAAAGAGTCACCATTTCATGTCTGCTTAACAGCGCATGGGCCTTGTGCTCCCGTTGCCTGGTAACCGGGAGGGAGGCCTCCACCCCCTCCCAAGACAAGCCAGCTCTGAATTAAGTAGCATCCTGGGCATTATTGACGCTACTTTCTGGGGTCAGGTGGAGTGGTGGGTATTTGCTGTTTTGCTTCTTGCATGACTGAGAGCCAGTTCTGCCCATCTCAGTGAGCTGTAGCGAACCTGGGGCGTGGTCCCCACTTCTACAAGAAGGTTTTCTCTTTTTATACTGGGTTTCGGGTGTTCAAAGTGCTTCATGTGCATTATCCTGAGGTCAAGCAACATGTTGCACAGTTCCTTTTCCCAACAGGTGTGTTTCCTCACACACACACACATGCAAACCTCCCAAGAAAGAGCAGCTGCAGGAGACGACAATCTTGAGTGGGCAACCAGGAGATTGCTCAATCGATCCTTTCTCTTGCATGTGAGAAATTCACTGGGGGGATGGCTGGAGTAGACAAATGGCCGTCAGGGAAAGGGTTAAGCATCTCCCCTAGGTTTCCCCCCCTCTTCTCCAGTCCTCCACTCAAGATTCCCCCGTAACCTTCAGCTATCAAGCTGGGTAGCCGTGTTTGTCTGTACCCGCGGAAAAGAGCCAGAGTCCGGTAGCACCTTAAAGACTAACAACATTTGTGGCAGGGCAGGAGCTTTCGTGAGTCACAGCTCACTTTTTCACTTATCAGTGAAAGACACCAGAACTTTAACTGAGCACCTGGTGGGCGAATGGCTGGCTCTGGAGATGGGAAGGCACACACCGGCCAGTGAGGTCAGTGGTACCCGTAGTTTTATGTCATCACGAAGCACGGCACCACGGATAAGCTAGCCTCCCTAAAAATCAGTGGGACTCGTTTAAGAGTCAGCATAAAATTCATTGACTTTAAAAGGGGATTAGGCCACTTCATGGAAGGCAGGTCTGCTGAGGGCTGTTGGCCATGAGAACTTTGTGTTCAGAGTTGGTAGATATCCTGAGTATCAGCTACTGAGGGGCTGATAGGGGCAGGGAGAAGTCTTTGACCACTATCACTCTTTTTGTAGGCCTAATCCAGCAGGGTTTAAAGCATCCAGGTTTGGGGGGTGTCTCTCTGTTCTTGTGTGTCGAATATGTGAACTGGCTACAAAGACTCACATTGCAGAAAGCAGCTATTTTATTCCATATGCTACTGATTTGATATTTGCATATTTCACTGGGGGCATTTTTATTTTTCTAATCCTGTGTACAGACATAGTCTTAAAGATCAGCATTATCTTAGCAGCTTGCAATTTTTTTGAGTAAAAGTGTGTCCCGTCCCGTCCCGTCCCCCCCCCCCCCCCCCAGGGAATCTGGCTATTCCTAGAACAGTGGGTAAATCAGGTTTCCGAGGCGTTTATGGATATTAACATGTGTGCCAGTGTGAAACGAATAGGGGAAAGTCTAAGCTGAAAACTTTTTCTCCGATGTGTCAGTTTTCCATGTGCAGGGAACTCTTCACATTTTATCCCAATGTGCTGCTTGATGCCCCTTGTACAGCGGGAAAGAAATTTGTGTAGTGGGAACTAAGGCATTTAATAAGGAGCTATAAGTGGCTAGCATGATCTCGTGAGACTTTGGACGCTAAGCAAGGTCAGCCCTGGCTAGTATTTGGATGGGAGACCTCCAAGGAACGCCAGGGTTGTGACGCAGAGACCGTCGATCGTAAACCACCTCTGAATGTTTCTTGCCTTGAAAACCCTCCAGGGTTTCCATAAGTCAGCTGTGACTTGGTGGCGGGGCGACGGTTGTTTCTAGAAAATAAATTGATCACTAGGGGCAAAAAAAGTAAGACAAAATAGAAAATGGAGATAAATACTGCTTTTCTGTCTCTGGTGCTGTTCAGTTCTTCGTTTCTGTGTCTTTTGCTAGAAAAATGTCTGATGTGCGCCTACAAATGGGGGGTGGGGCTTATTGTTTGTGCCGTCAGGGGGACGGGACTCAGAACCCTTTTTCTGTAGGGTAGAAGGGGCGTTCAAACATTGGCCATTCACCACTTGCTCCCTGAAATACAGAGATCACTTCTTTCTGTCACTGGTTCCTGATGATTTGTGTAATCTGGTTCTTAAAGTGAGACACAGGTGGAGAAACTGCAGGGCAGAGATCTGAAACAGTCAAGCAGCTTTGTTGGGAGTGTGGTTTGAGATATTTGGGGGGGGAGAGAGAAGATCTGCAGGTTACAGATCTTGTTCCCCTCAAGTCATCTGCATCTTCTCTTGTGAGGGAGAGCATATAATCTGGAAGTGGCCGTCCTCAGGGGTAGGGATAGTTCCCACAATCCCCGGACTTGACATTCCAGCACTGGCAGCAGTATCCTCCTGGGCTCCGAGCTGGTAAGTTCTGTGGCAGGCTGTGGACTCCTGCACGGCAGGGCTTTGTTCAGGAAAGCAGAAGCCGCAGGTTTCGACAGGCTCCGGGGTCTGGCTGCCGCTGGATCCACTTGCCACACTTCCTGCTTCCATTAGGCATTCTGGAAAATAAACCCACGTGTGTTAGAGCAGGGGAGGAAGGCCCCCAGGTGAATCCCAGAAAGCAACTGTTACGTGGGGCACATCTCAAAAACATGTTTGGCGCCCAGGGTGAAAGCCAGCAATTCGACCCGTCTTGCATTTCAAGACTCTGCAAATTGCAGACCCTTCCCTTATACCCTGAAACATTGTATCTTCGACGTGGTCTCTGTGCTTCACACCCATGGGATCTACTGCGCACGCGCTGGATCGATCGGTGCTGTAGCAAGCTCTTTTAATGGATTTTCGCGCCCAGTTCCCCAGGTATGCGCAGGAACCCCACCGCGCATGCCCAGAGGGGTGGGCGCGGACATCCCGCCAGTTCCTTTCTTACCGCCGGATTGAGTAGACCTCTTCTTCGTCGGTCCGATCGGTTCGCTGTTAGCTTTCGCCACAGCTACATATATAAAATATGGAATAAAGACCAGAAATCAATTGTTCCAAAGTTTAACCACTGGGCAAGGAAAAGAAATACAGAAATACAAATGAAGCCTCCAGTGAAATCACATGTCCAGTGTTACTTCTCTCTGGTCAACTGTGTATTCATCTGAGGTTGTACAGCCAAATGTTCCAAATAAAATGTTCCTTAGGTTAAAAGCACTGCATTTGTATTTTTGTATATGTAGAATTGTATGTATTTTTGCACATCAGCTGTACGTATTAGACCTCTGAGGAAGGCCTGTAAAGGCCGAAACGCGTTAGGTCTATCTTATTAGGTCTATCTTATTAGCCCTTGTATGTTTTTATAGTTTTATATGAGGTATGAATGGGCCCTTGTTTGTTATTTTAATTTATGTTGAATAAACACACATATATATTTTTGTATATTTTATGATTATAATTAGATTTTTAGAGTTGGCCCTTTTCTATTC